>NC_056744.1:455837766-456137766 GCF_019279795.1 Protopterus annectens | reverse complement strand
TCAGTTTGCCTGTAATGCCACATCATCTGCATACAGCAGTTTTGTTGATCTGTCTCCTCTGACCTGTTTGCTAATGTAGTCCATCACCAGTATGACCAGCAGTGGGCACAGAGCTGAACCCTGGTGAACACCCACTTCCACAGTGCACCCCTCTGTGAGGCTGAACACTGTTCATACTTGAGTCATTGGGTTCTTGTACATAGCCTGCACTAATTCTACCAATGTTTCTGGGACTTAAAACCACCACAGTACTGCCCAGATCAGCTTTCTTGGGACCTTGTCATGTGTTTTCTCCAAGCCTAGGAATGCCCAGTTGGACTCTCTCTTCATCTCTAGCTTCTTCTCAAGTATCTGTCTCAGTGCAAACATTGGGTCTACTGTGCTGCATCCTGATCTGAATTGAAACTGCTCATTTCCCATCTTACTTTCTACTACTCTGCATATCTGTTTATCATTCACCCTCTCCAGAACTTTCATGCAATGTGATAGGAGTTTGATGCCTCTGTACTGTCCACAGTTGTGGATGTCCCTTTTGTTCTTGTACACTGGCACAAGTATGCTTATTCTACAGTCATCTGGGATACACTTTTCTCTCCACACTGCTATTAGTACCCTCAGGAGCCATTTCTCCCCTATCTCACCCAGCATCTTTATCATATCAGCTGTGACCTCATCTGAGCCTGCTGCTTTCCCTGACTTCCTTTTCCTTAGTGCTGTTCTTACTTCTTCTAGGGTGGGCTCCTCTTCTTCTCTCATTGTTGGCTGGGACAGTACAGCCTCTGTGGGGTTTTCTTCATTCAGAAGCTTCTGGAAATACTCCTTCCCTCTGCCTTTGATACCCTGTGGACTGGTGAGCAGGTTGTTGCTGGCATCCATTATGAAGGGTGTCTGACTATCTTCTTTATCTTTCTGTCTTTGCCTTGCAACCTGATATAATTTCTTTGTGCCCCTTCCTGAGTCACTTTCCAGAAGTTGGTAGAGTGCCTCCAATGCCCTATTCTTTGCTACTGCAACTTTTTTCTTAGCTTCTTTGTTAGCCAGCCAGTAGTCCTTCTTAGCCTGGTCAGCCTTTTCTATCTCCCACTTCTTCCTGCACTCTTTTTTTCTTTTGATGACTTCCTGAGCACCACCAGCTTTCCTTTTGTACCTTATTTCCATACCTGGCTCAGCCACATATCTTTTCTGTTGTCCTAACACATGCTGTTTTTATGTGCTGCCATTCTTGTACAACTCCATCTATTTCTTGCTCTTCTAGGGGTGATAGTGCCCTGATTAATTCCTTGAACAGTTATACTTTCTCTCCCAGTAAACTTCCAGGTCTTCATACTCATCTCTGTTGACCTTAGAGCCTTTTCTGACCACTGCTTGCAGCTGATTGTAGCAACTAGTGGTTCATGCCATGGGCTGACTGTTTCACTGGGGATGACTTTGCAAACAGATTCTATCCCAGTGCCTTTTCCTTACTAGGAGGAAGTCTACCTGAGATGTATGTTGGCTACTCTTGTATGTGATTTTGTGACTGACTGTCTTTCTGAACCATATGTTGGCTACTATCAAGCCATTTGCCAGACAGAAGTCTAGAATGGCTTCTTCTTCTTTATTCCTGTTTCCCCACCCATGTGGACCCAGGCATCCCTCATATCCTGTTATCTCTTCCTTTATCACAAAAGTGGGTGTAAATGGGATGGGAGGTAAGAAAATCACTGGTCAGGAGGGAGATGTTAAGTGAGACAAAAGCCAATTAAGGGGCAATTCAATCTCTGGGCCATATATCAGCAAAAGCTGGTGGTAAAACAGCTATGATAAGCTTGCACAGATTAGAGCCAATATAATGTAGCAGATCACTAGTAACTGATCAAAAATTTCATTTGAAACATGTAACAGATGAAATCTTTGTAAGAGCATCACTGCTTGAGGCAAATAATTAACAAGTTAGTATCTGTAAAAAAATACATGAAAGGCAGCTGAAAGTAATTTAAACAGATTATAATGCAATACTCATTAAAAATTGTTAAAATGAAGACTAGGCATAATTTAAAAGGTAAATGTATTGTCACAGTGCATAAATCAGGATATTAGGTAAGTGAACAGTACAGCTTATGTAAGCCAGTGTTTGATTGTTGACATATAAATATTAAATCTAAGCTAAGATGTTCAGAGTATAGAAAATTAAACATACGGTTGTAAGAAAAACTAGCGTTTAGTTATAGTATCTCAAAGAAAAGTGCTTTTTACACAGCATGACATGGCTACTGCTAGAGCAATAACCGATGAGTGGGTGTGGTATATTGAAGATAGGGGGAGGGATCTTACAGGCTAAAATCAATGCTTTAATTAGGCATGGATATCCCCTACTAGTAAAAATTCATACCAAACTGCAGGAAAATATGATAGGATCGTATGTACAATGCAAAACAAACAGACGATGAACAGAAATAACACGGATAAAGATCATTGCTTAACCTTGGCATAGTTCTAGGTGATTTGAACCTTATATTTTTAACATTTTAAAAACTTTATTATACAATGGTAGCTTGTTATCATTCAAAAACATACATACTGATTGGTCAGCCCAACCAGTGTGCCTGTTGTAAGTCGAGCATATGCCAATAGAAAAAAGTCTGGTCGCCCGGATTTTCTTCTATTAATATATATTAAGGCTTTGCAGTTTTCTTGAGCAAAGGGGTCGAGAGGTATGTAAAGATGGCAGGGAAAATACAAGGAAAATCAGGAAAGTTATGCAAGACTAAAGAAACATACCTGATACCTGATTTTGCAGTACATCAACAAAGCAGCAGAATACAGAAACGACACGGAAGAACACCACGGCCCCGTTATACAAAGACATTATTTAAGAAAAGTAAGTAATTTCTTTCTTAAATAATGGCATTGTATAATAGCAATAACTGACTCCTAGGTGTGATATATTGAAGATTTACCTATGGTTGCCTTTGTTTAATCACTTGGGCTTTGACCTCATGATTAAACCAGCTGTTGTTTAATCTTTATACCACATCCACTCATCGGTTATTGCTATATTATACAATGACTGTCCATTAATATTCCAAAATGAGCATGCTGATTGGTAAACCCAATCAGTGTGCCCTTTGTAAATCTGAGCATATACCAATGGAAAAAGGTCCAGTCACCCAGACTTTGTTCCATTGGCATACACTGTAACTTTAACATTTTTTACAAAAATAAATAAGTAAAATCTGAAATCCAGATTCCGGACATAGCTGAGAGACAGGATGGATAAAATACTAGGAAAATCTGGTACATTATTCAAAACTAAAAACACATACCTGATTTTCCTTGTATTTCCTCCATTCTGTCTCTCTCCTACCCCTAAACTGTCCAAAAGATTTTTTTTATTTAAAAAAAAGAAAAGAAAAACAGAGCAATGGAGTCCTTCTTTTCTCCATTGCTTCCTTTCCAAAGCACTGATGTACTGGTCATGCATGGGAATGCAAGACCCATATGCATGTGCAGTACATCAAAAAAGGCAACAGGATATGTACCAGCCATGGAAGGACTGCATGGTGCCATTATACAAAGATTTTATTTAAGAAAAGTAAGTATTTTTTTCTTAAATAATGTTATTGTATAATAGCAATAACCAACTCCATGGTGTGGTATAGTAAGATTTACCCACAGTTGGCTTTATTTAATCACTCGGGCTTCACCCTCATGATTAAATCACACCAACCATGGGTAAATCTTAATATATCACACCGACCTCATCAGTTATTGTTTAATTAACTTACTTCAGAACATTTCCAATAATACAGTCTCTTTTCTAAACATATAACTAACATTACAGCCCATTTTTTCATATATTGTTCATCTCAAGTCCCAATACACAGCATATATTAATAAACTATTTCATGAACATTTCATACATATAAAGGTAGGCATGTTCGTCACATGATGAGGAACTAATTATCAGTCACATTCAGCTGAAACCATCTGTTGACTGTTTTAAGGGACCATATCATCCACTTATCGGTTCATAGGAGATTACAGAGCTATTGACCCAAAGGTCTTTATAAGCCTAGCTGTGTGTACCCAATATAATGCTAGAGAAAACCAATATAAGGGGTATTGCCTAAAATGAAGATCTTAGCAACAACCTGATTTCACCTAAGAAGGGCTCAGGTGTTATAGCTACTTCAAATATGACAGATGTTTGATCAGATTTAATCATTGAGGGTCCAATACTTGTGGTGGTGAAACTGTCACCCATGTTGGTGAGGACCAGGTTGAGAATATTTGAGCCCCTTGGGGGGTTGCATAATATTTGTTCCAGGGGATTAATGTTAACAAAATCCAGGAACCTTTGTGCGAGCATGTTGGTACTCATATAAGTTTCCCAGTCAATGGAGGGATAGTTAAAATCACCCATGACTAGAGTAGTCTGTTGTAATTTGATTGACTCAAGTAGGTCCAAATAAGTAACAAGGGTATCTTGGTTCATTGAAGGGAGTCTATAGCTAATGATGACTTGAAGGGGGATTCTTACCCACAGTTAGTAGAACTTGGAGCAACTCCATGGAGTTTTCCTGTCTAACCAGTCTAGAGGTGTATTTATCTTTGATGACGATAGATACTCCTCCACCTTTGGTTCTCAAGTGTGGAAGGCATTGTAGCCTTGCAAGGGCAGGGTACTCTCTGTGGCCCTGAACCAAGTTTCTCTGACTGCACAGATGTCAACATCCTCCAGAAGGAAGAGTGATCCAGAGAGTGCAGTTTCTGATTTAAACTCCTAGCATTTAACAGCATAACCTTTAATTTATTTGTGAGTGATATTTTCACATTGGAAATTTAGCTTTTGAGACCTTGCCTAAAAAAGGTACTATGGGGGAGGCAAGTGCCTTATCCAGTAACTGAAAGCCCAGAGGTGGCAAGTGAAGACTACTTCTGGCAAAACAGTGTGGTCTATCAACCATGTCATCCCAGGCTGTTAGAAACTGGATCCTCATAGAATGACACCAGAAATTAAGACAATTGTTGAAGTCAATCATTTTTTGTTTACATTGTGGTACAATTCTAGGTGACAGTAGAATGCTGCTCAAGGCTAGGGACATATCTGCTTAGGACACATATTTAATGAGCACAGTCATGTCTCTCTTTATTTAGTTCAGTGAGGTACTTCTCAAGTCATTCACACTGACATGAACTATGATGGAATCATAATGGTACTTGTTGTTGAGAAACTCAAGTGCATGTGTGATCTAACAGATCCTGGCTCCCGATAGAGAGCTGACCATAACCTTCTCCTTGCTCACCATGGTGAGTCGGACATCGGTGTGTCTCACAATGGCGCCACCTATCACTACAACATTTGGTTTAGATGTGCTTTGCCTTTGGAGCTTATTTGGTGTGATACTGGTGCTTGTGTTTTTATGTGTATTGAGTGCTGTAAGTGCTATATTAGGTGTAGCACACTTGTGTCTGGAAGGTCTCTGGAGTTTAGGTAGGTTTCTGGTCAGTACCTCCATGTATGATGGTTTATGTGTTGAGTGCATGATTTGCATATGAGGTGCAGTATGTGAGCTGACAACCTGCTCATTGCTACTATTCTGTGCAAGGATTCATAGATAGGTTCATAGATCAGTACTAAGCTAACTGCCCTTGTGAGCCATTTTAAGCCTAGCCAATTATCCCTTGTGAGACTCAAACCCTGCACCTTGTGTTTGTAAGGCAAACACTTTAACCATTAGGCCACCCTCCCTTCCATTCCAGATACTTAGTGTAGATGCATTTCTCACAAATTGTACTTGGGTGATTTAGGAGTAGAGGGTTGTCAGCATACATGAGACAGTTGCTACACTGACTCAGGATAACATGTCAATCAGACTGGTAGGAGAAATGGAGGGAAACTGACCATCCATAATGCTAGGTTAAATTCTGTTTTCATAGTGGGGAGAGAAAATGGAGGGCTGTGGTATAACTGGGTGCTCTAGACAGGGTCTATATTAATGGTGTGCTCTATAAAGATCTATACTAGCAGGGGTCTCTAAATGGTGTGAGACTATTGTAGCTTTGGTAGTTTTGGGACTGTTTAAGGAGCAACAGTGTAGGTGAGGTGCTGTATGAGCAGCTAAGCACAATTTAAAGATTTCTTGGCTAGATCACGGGCAGCTACTAAGGGAAAATGTATCTACCAAAGTTTTTGCATCCATAACTGCCAATGGTTACCCCCACTGCATGGTAGTGTGCAATGGTTCACAGAGGTGCATTATGAGTAAACAGATGCATATAGCAGAACAGTGGCTGGTCACGTAACTCTTTGGAGCTATGTTAAAAGAAGGGCAAACCCATGCAAATGCTGATCTTATGTAGCAACAGTGAGCAAACTGAATTAAACAATTTAACCAATAAAAAAGCTCAAATCTTAGCTCTGTGCCAGCAATCTTAAATCAAATGAGTCTTAACTGCTCTCTACAGCCATAAAGGTGCAGGGGGGGGGTCTCTCCAACAAAAGATAGCCTGGTTTAGTGGTCAATTTAACAAACAGAATCAGATTCAGCAGGTCTGAATCTAGTCTATTCTACAGCAGACAAAAACTGCAACAGATCAGCAAGAACAGTTTTCAAAATAAGCAATATAGCAAAAATACAGTTTAAAAGTGCAAAATACAGTAAAAAATTTTACTTATGGTTAGCAGAATGCAACAGATTCCTTGGATTGCCCAGATGAATTCAGTGGAGCAGTGGCTGGTCGCCTAACTGTAGAGCTGTGTAATTTTTTTAAGCTGTTCATCACATGTAGATTTCCTTATATCCTGTTTTTGCTAGCTGTCTTGATTTGATCTGCTTTTGTCAATTTCACTTTCTGCTTCCATTTGCATGTTAATGCTTTGTTCATAGGTTCATAGGTTCATAGGTTTATACTAGGCTATCTGCCCTAAGGCATAGGTATGTCACCTCTGAGCAGATGGTATGCGACTGAAATAGAGCTGGTTTTTCTCTCTGGCAGCATATGACAGATTTTTTTGAGTCCCTTCTTTTTTGGTTGAGGAACTTTGAGGTCTCTCTCTTGCTGATGTGTCTGGGTGAGATTGGTCTGATAAGTGAAGAGTACAGGGAACATGACCTCACTAGATCTGGATGTGAATCCCTTCATGATCAGGTGGGCAATGTAGAAGGTCTCTAACCCACTAGCAATGTGGTGTGTCAAAAAAGGCCACTGTCAACCTGTCTGGGTGGGTCCCCAGGAACCTCTTCCTTCTTTCTGTGCTTGTGGACCACCTATATGGTAGGGTAGGTTTTTTTTTTTTCCCGAAGGGCCTATCATTTTACTTTTTTTTTTTTTACTTTCAGGCCTTGGGGCCATGGCTCTGGCACTGTTTCCCTGAGTCCCTTCTGAAGGATGGAAGGATATCGATGCACTTTCCACTATTCCACATTTGCAGCCAGTTCTCGCAAAAAAACTCTCCCAAAGTCCTCCCTCCCTCCCTGGGTACTTAAGTAGTCAAGGTAGGCTGTATGGACTGCCTTCCCTCATCGATGGGCCTTGGTGACTGTTTCAAGTCGACCAAGTTCAAAAAAAGGCATGATTCCCTGACAAAGCCAAACTGGGGTCGGTCCCATGTCTGCAAGTCCCCCCTATCTTTGTTTTAGCACCATCCGGTCCCATTGATGCTGTGTTTTGCCAGTATGTTGGCAATGTCTGTGGGTTCAGTGATTTTTTTTTTTCATTTGGACTGAGCATATCTCTATCTGGACCCAGGGTCCCTAACATAGAAAAAAAAGGCCTTATGATTTGATTTTGAACCCATGCAATTTTTTTTTTTTCAAAATTGGCCTTTGATTTTTTTTTACTAATAATGATCAGGGGTGACTTCCTTTTATGGATTTTGTTCTTCATGTAATAGAGTCTTGGTTTTATTTGGGATTGCTGATCCATGCAGTCCTGGGGTGTTCATAGAAGGCACACCAGTCTTGAGTAGTGTGAAGTTTGCTTTAGAGAGTTTTGGGATGTGGATTTCCAGTGATTAGTTTTTATGATCAGATCTCACCAGAGGGATATACTCCGTGTGAGCATTTTGTTTTGTCCCCATGTTTGTGACAATCTGGAACAGTGACTAGCTGTTCCATGGCATTTGAATTATGAAACTCAGAAACCATTGGGCTAGAAAGTTAGGGCTTGAGTAATGTTCCCAGTCTATATTCGGTAGTTGAATTTCACCCAATATGATGGTGTTTTGAGATACATTTATACCCTCCAGTGTCTTCTGACTATGGTTAGTTGCACCTGGATGGTTTCCGAGCTTCGTGCGCGTTTCCCACCTGGAGGTGTGGGTATCCTTTATGAATATGTTTTGGGGCCGAACGCATGATAGGTAAAAAAAACCTATAGTGCCGGGTGCTGAGCAGGAGCCCCAGGTTTCAGTTTTCAGACAGACAGCCATGTTCTCCATAGCATAAGGGGCCTCGAAGCGGTGTCATTTTTTTTGAGATTGGCTGGCATTGAGCAGCATTACCCTCCTTTTCTCTTTCTTTTTTTTTTTTTTTAGGGTAGGGGTAGAAGATTTTGAGTCCTAAACTGTCAGTAACTGTCAGTTAACTGTCAGTATTAACAAATCATTTTAAACAGTGTCTATCCTACTTAGGAAACCTGACTTATTCTGACCAAGAAGGTGTGTGACACTGCTAATCATTATTTGATTTGGCCAAATCACACTGCATAATACCCAGATCTCAAGTTTAAATGAGTTCAAGGTTTCATATCCATAAAATAAGTGTATCCATGTCTTAAAGCTTATTTTTCCAACATCTCTAGACTTTGGGGAGACTGCTAGACCAATTACTGATAAATGAGAATGTGTATAGAAATATTTAACTAGACATTGTCTTCCAAAAAATCTGACCTCTCTAGACTTGATAGCATGGCTTTGTATTAATATAAGTTATGTCTTTTCTTTTGTAATCTGAAGACCAAGAGTTGTTTCTCACCTTAATCTGAGTTAATAGGGTCTACCCACCAAGATTTTGTACACCTGATTAATAACCCTCCGTCTACTACTGACTTGTTTCTTGTATTTAACAAACAGACAGTCCACCTTGGATAATCATCCTTTTCATTGTGTATATTTTATTATTTTTTTTAAGATTGCTTCTAGATGATTAAACCATTCCTTGGAAATTCTATGATCTTTATAGGCTCCCTTTTGAAATACTGGCACTCCAAATGACGAGTGCCAAAAAGCCGAAAAAAAAAAATAATAATAAAAGCAAGAAAGAAAGAAAACCCACAGAAGAGTGAGTCTTGAAAAATCACTCTTCTCTTTTTAACTTCTTTTTGCAGGGGGCAAGCACTCCCTGCACATCCCTTTTGGGGGAAAGCCCTCCAAGCCTCTGAATGTATATATACCAGGCTGAGTACGGTGGCATGTTGACTTCTCTGGACATACATATCATACCTTTACTTGTAAGGTGACTAATGCAGAATGATTTGCTTACTACTTTAGACACTTACTGGCCAAAAGCCAGGTTACAAGCTATGAGTCCCCAACTCCCAGATTACAGTGTTTTCTTTTAGGGGTGTTTTATCAATGAGGAAGTTTTCCTAGGTTTCTGACTTTCAGAAAAGTACTATTACACATTTATTGTCATTTTATCCTTATGAATAACCCTCCTAAGTCTCCTACCTAATCTAGTACCACATTTTTCTAGATTGCCCCATGATTCAAATTCAAAATCTGATGAAACAACCTCAGCCTTGCTGCCATTACATACAGTTCAAAAGCAGGTACTCCAAGTCCACCTTAGGTCATGTGCATCATTATAATCTTTCAGTAAATTCTCCGGTTTTGATACTACTATAAAAATGAGTGGCCTGTTTTTTTTTTTTAATTTAGAGCAGAAAAAATCATGGGAAGATGAACAGGCAGGTCTTGAGCTGAGTTCCCTACATTACACAGACAGCTCAGAAGATCTACACTCAAAACACCGATGACAGATGAATGAAACTTCAAAAACATGAAAGTTCAAATACCCGACAAACCACAATCCCGACACTGAACAAAACAAAAAGTTCACTGTTACAAAAACACACAACACAAGCACACCAACAACCTAAGAACCTACACTACACCTTACACAAAACTATCTATGCACTAACCTTAACCCAAACCCTAACCCTAAGGTCCGTAACTATCGCACACTCACCTTACCCGCTCCCTAACCCTAAGGTCCCTAACTATCACACACTAACCTTACCTACCCGCACCCTAACCCTAAGTCCCTCGCTATTGCACACTAACCTTACCCGCACCCTAACCCTAAGTCCCTCACTATCACACACATACCTTACCTGCACCCTAACCCTAAGTCCGTCAGTATCGTACACTTACCGGGTCACCCTCACCCCTGTTGGTGTTTTCACTGTTGAGATTACGACTTGTCGGTCATCTGCTTCGTCATTCTTCTGGCGTCGGTGTTTTGAGTGTCGATCTTACGAGCTGTCGGTCTAACGTAGGGAACCTCTTGAGCTGCATATAGAAGAAGTGGTAAAACTTATTGAAATGGTTACACTCCTTATAGTATGTTTAGATAAATCCCATCTATAGTCCAAACTAATCCATAGCCCTGCTTAATACAGCTTTGTAGCTCAGTTCTGCTGAAGTTGTTAGAGAGCTTATTTACTTAATTTCTAGGTATCCAATCTCTTCCAAATTTTCTAGAAAAGAATATTCCCTCAGTATACCTAATGCAGGAGTTTAATTAATTTTAACACCTCTGTTTTTGTGTGGTGTCTTTGTAACCTGAGATTTCCCCAAAACATTTTAGCTCTGAAAACAATATTCTCAGATCTTCATCTAGATCTAAGATGTATAACCACAGATCATCAGCATTGAAATTGCTATGCCCAAAGTAGCTGATGATGGTTCTAGATATACTGCAATTTATAAAGGGGAGGGGAGTATTCCTTTCCTTTCTGGTCCTGCTATTTGCTTTGATGGGTTTTGAGACCCCAGTATCCACTTATATTTCAGCTGAAGCATTTCTGCCAAATGCCTTCACTAGTTTCGTAAACAGGTTGGGCATCCCATATATTGCAAGGCCTTAAAAAGGAACACCCAGTTCACTCAGATGAATGCATTTTATGCATTCATACTAGCTTCAAACCATGGTTGAGCCGACCTAATTAAGCCTTAAATTATCTTTATCTGAGTCCATGTAGTCCTACGGTATTTGGGTAGATTAAGAGCTAAGTATATTTCTTCACTGCAACGTCAAATCTTGACATCTTCTGCTAAATTAATTGGTATGTGGCACTGAAGGGCAATGCAACTGTAGAGAAGTGACAGATTCTTATAAGCAACCCTTATACCTTGAAAATTGGTAAAAGGGTTAATGAGTGTGGTGGATTAAAATCCTACATTACCAAGGCCAGAGTCAGCACCTTTTAGAAGAATGGCTCCCACCTATGCAACTTCAGCAAGGTTAGAATACTGTTGAAGTAATCACTTCTCATACAAGATACTTTGTTGTTAGCTCTTTTCAACTTATAATACACAAAACTCTCTAGTCACAAACTAAAACACTGGCATCTAAATGTTCTGACTGAAGGTGTGTGTCTTTGAAAAAGTTGTAATGCATTCCTGTCACTTAATTATTTTTTTGATTGATTACAGTCAAACATCAACGTCAGAAAATAGTCAGTCTTGATGGTGTAGAGACACACGTGTGTAAAAGCAATAATCTCTACTGTTACTTCATTTGTGATATATCAAGACCTCAGAGGTAACTGGATGCCTCATATAACACAAGATGAGAATACATTTTACACTACAGTACACTATAAAACAAATATACCTAGTGAATAGAATCTTACATGTATTAAAATAACAAAACGTAATTAGAACTATATAATATGTCAGATGTGCTATAAAAAAATAATTTACCAAAATGTAGCCATTGTATTTTGATAACATATGTTATTACTTGGTAAGACTTTGTCTTCAAGTTACAATGCCACCCCCTGTTACTCTTCAGATTTTTTCACATTCTTTCTAGACATACTAATTTTTGTAAAATGTTGTTTATTCATCTACTTATCTATCTACCCATCTATCTATCTATCTATCTATCTATCTATCTATCTATCTATCTATCTATCTATCTGTCTATTTATTTGCATTTGATGACCAGGTAAGTTCACAGGTCCAAAGACCATCTTCAGGCATGACCTAAGCTAAAAGGCAGATATATATGCTTGCATTAGAATCATATAATGACATCAATCAGAAACAACAGTAAAACACAATTAATGGCAAGATTAAAGAAAACATATGAAAATATATTTCATATCTTACTGATGGATTTGCTGCACATCAGCAAGTCAAATGGTATCAGAAATACTCTGTCTAGGGATCTAAACCTCTTCTGCAGCATGAACAGAATTGTTCGGGGGGATAGGTATATTTGGCAGAGGATATCATACTGCTGTGTGACAGACTTCCCATCCACATAAAACAAAGTTCATCACTATCCATTTTCAAGTGCAACTTAGATCTATGGATGGGAAACAGAAAATTTATCTCAGGACTACCTCCTGTTCTACTAAGGGACAGATGCAGCTCCTAAAAATTTTAGCCCATGCATGGATCCCCTCAAATTATCTATGGTATGATACCAATTATACTCATTAGGGGTAATGGGTTGGGTAAGACCAGTTTATCAATTGAGCTCTTCACCAGTGCTTGCAGTAGGGAGGTCTTTGTCTTTTCTCCTGAATACTGTAGAATTAAAAACATGCTTTATTAATTGTAAAATGATTTCACTTTTACAACTGATAATTGCATTCTTTTTTTCCATTACAATGTATCACTGTTCTGCAATCCTATATCAAAATATTGCTAGTATTCTCTTCCCTTCTTCATTTTATCTTATTGTGAGTTTTTTTGGGAGAAGGGTCATATTCTGATTATTCTTCTTTAGTCAGTAGTAACGCATCCTCTACTGCCCATTAATGGACATTTTCCATCATTGTTCTGTCCCTTTCTAATGAAACCACAGCAATAGACTGAAAGGGACATGTATGTTAAAGGCACCTCAGTTAGCAGTTACAAAAATGAACAGCATTCATGCAGATTATATCTTATAAAACATCTACTAAATCAAAACAACTATGTTACAGAAAAATACATAATTGCATTGGTTTACAAAATAAAACAATGAACTACTTTGGTAAAAAATTGAACACTATGCAATCACTATTTCACTACAGCAAAGTGAGTTTTAAATAAAAGAAGTAACCGGAGAAGATGCTGTCAGTATTTCTTGCAGTGCAGGTAACCGTCCTCCTGAACCTTGGGCTAAAATCTTCCTGAAGATAAACAAAATGATCACAAGACTTATCAACTTACCAAAACAATGATGCAGTTGACAAATTTTGACATGGCCTCTAACACCTGCTGATCTCACGATGTGGGCAGCATTTTACAGGAAAAACTACAGATTTCCGTAAGTCTGTGGTATGTCATCCAAGGGTGACAAATCTTTCAGCCAAAGCATGCAAGAGGTTAAATTTAAATGGCTGGAAGAGATTATCCTTCCTTGGATACCAAGGAAAGGAAATTAACATTTTATAAAATATAGCCTGGCTCCTTATAACTAAGAAAACTGAGACCAACCAATTGGGAGAAAATAAAGCCTGAGGTTAAGTTATGCTGCAAGCAAGGGTAGTCTTTTCCTTTAACAGATTTACTAGCTTAAGTGATAACTATGTCATCTTATCACTAAAGCTAGTAAATCAGTTAAAGGATAACTATGTCATCTACATACAGAAGGTAGTTTTTGTTCGGTAAATCCAATGGGAGATCATTTATAAATGATGAAAACAGTAATGACCCTAAAACCATTCCTTGAACACATTTTGATGGTAGCTGTATGTGCATTTTGTAATGAAACAGTAAAGGTTCTGTTTGAAAAATATTCAGGAATCTAGACACAGATTTCAGTAGAACATGAAAAGTACCCAATGATTGAAAACACAAAAATAAGTCAAGTTTAGCACTTTTGTTCTTTTAATAGAACTTCTTCAGAACTTACTAACATACAATAAAAGTATCAGAATACTAAAAATGTATTAAAAAGACAATCGGTAAATGCATTCTAAATAAAAACCATGTTGAAATGCAACATTAAAAAAAAAAAAATATATATATATATATATATATATATATATATATATATATATATATATATATATATATATATATATATATATATATATATATATATATATATATATATATATATATATATGGGTCCATGTCAGAAGGAATGAAAACTCAGGTAAACGAAGACCACATCAATAAGACGACTTCACTGTTCACTGACAGGATGAAGCCCCGACAACAGTATGTCAATGTATTACAGAATGGAATACATTCCTGTTTCCGTAATGCACTCAAAAACCACATTAAAACATGTATAGCATGGTGGCAAGCCACCCTGAACCCCCCATGTGGGGGACTGTGCCCCCCACATGCCCCCTACTTAAATATACCAACTCCGAGATCGCACTACAATGAGAGAATGGGACTAACTCCCAGTCTGCATTACTTACCGTTGTTGGGGATTCATCCTGTCGGCGAAGTCATCCCGTTGATGTGGTCTTTGTTTACCTGAGCTTTCGTCCATCTGACATGAACCCATGTATATATATATATATATATATATATATATATATATATATATATATATATATGTGTATATATATTTGAAACAAGTGTTCAAGATGTTAACTATATTTTGATTAATATATATTTTAATAAACATTTGATGCTGATTATTTGTTCAGACCTGGTGTCTTATCAACTGTTAATTGAAGCTGCCAGCAGATTTCTTTCACTTTTAAAAAATTATTAATATACCCTCACCCCAGAATCATAAATATTATATATGTTGTTGTTTGTCTTTTGGCTTTTTCCGGGTAAGGGGTCGCCACAGCGGAACTCCGGTCCGCTAATGATTGGCAGTAGATTTTTATGAAAATCCGAGGTGCCAGCTCGATGCCCAACCTTCAACGAAAGCACGCCCATTTACACATGCATGTCTGTCGAACGTTACCCAACTTTGGGGAGGACATGCAGACTCCATATTATAAAAAATATTAAAATAAGAACAACTTTTGGCATGTCTAGCTAACATAATTAGCATAATCTTGATTTTCAAACTGCCAAAGTATGTACTTAAATCTGTCATGAGAGCTTCCTAGTAGTTTTCCATGTAGAACCTCTGACATGTACAACAAGGAGCTAAATAAACCACTTTTTAAGATGAACATATAAATCTTGAATAATTAAATATTTCAAAATTAGTGTGTTTTATAATGACCTTAAATCTGTATTTATATATCTGCATTGCTTATGAAAATTACATGGGTTAGTACCATAAAGTCTAGATGTGATATTTTTAAAAGAATAAACCCCTGGATTCTGCATGCCTTGAACGGCATGCAGGATTAGTGCAGGAGCTCTAGCAGGCAATATGTTTGCCGTGCGATTCAGGAACAGCCTGCAGGGCGTGCATGAGCGCTCCTGCACTAGTCCTGCACGGGCTAAGCCTCTTTATGCAAATCACCCCATTTGCAGGAGAAATCCATGCAAATAAGGTGAATGTGCGATCCAGAAAGCTTGAAACCGGCCGTGCAGGACTAGTGTAATCTGCAGAAAGATACTCGGTTAGTAACCGAGTACATTTCTGCAAAATCCAAAATGGAGCTGTGACAGCTCCAAATAAAGGCTACATATCAGTCAGGAAGCATGCCAATGGCCAAGTATAAGGCCATTAGCATTGCAAACAGAGTAAAAAATTTTAAAAAATCAACTTCTATTTTTTTTTTTAGTCGAACTCGGCTGTTTAAGCATAGGGCAGCGGCGCGCAAATGGGATTGGGGGGGATAATAAAATAAACCTAAAATAAGCATTATAACTAAAATCACTATTCTGCCATGAAAGTCAATGGCAGGCAGAAGTCAACATGACCAGTAAGTAGTGGTTTCTAAAAGGGGAGGCTCAGTGTGAGACATGTAACTATGCATTAGCAGGCAATCCTATTCAAATGAGGGGAATGATAGTGAATCCCAGTTTTCCCCAGCAAGCTAGTCAGGTCCCAAGAGTGTAAGAGTAGAAATAGCTTGGTGCAAGCCTAGGCATTAGCTGATATCATGGGGGGTGTCAGGCATAATGCAAGCAGATTGGAGCCCTATGGCTCAGGTTTGCTCCTAGCTAAGCACAGCTATGCATGGGGGTGTGTCTGACTCTGCCTAGCACTCTTTACATTGCCTAAGCAGGTGTGCGTGCTGCACACTGAGTTTAAAAGGTTTCAAAAAAAAGTTAAACCAGGAAATAGCAGCTCTGTGCACATTTGAGCACTGTGTTTGTGCGGCACACCCCTGGGCTTAAACAGGAAGGCAACGGGAAGGGAAAACAACAGTAGGAAGGTAATCTAGGAGAACTAGCATAGCTGGCAGGTGAAATGTATCAGAATTAGCCAATTACACAGGCAGCAGACCAGCCCAGCCCAGAACACTACTATAAACCATGCAAACACCTTCCTCTCTGTTTTTTCCCACACTGTACACCACCGGTGTAAACAAGCGGGGAACTTTTAACAATCAAAACAACAAAATGATAGGGGTTGCAATACCTATCATACAACAACTTGTGGAAGAGGCTGAGGGTGGTGAGGAAGTGAATGCTGTCGACCAACCCACATCGAGGAGATAGAGAAGAGTTTACACACCCAGGGTAACCTACCAGGGGCTACATCAGCTGGAGATAATGGAGCACTATAGGGTAGACAGGGACCTCCTACAGCAAATTGTTGAGCCGTGCCAGCCATGCCTGACACACAGAACTAACAGAGGGGAACCCATCCCAGTGGATACCAAGGTAAGTGTAGGCCTATGAATACTAGCTACAGGTACCTTCCAAAGGCCAACTGGGTATATGATGGGGATCTCACAGGCATCGGCATCCAGGGTAATCCACCAGTTCCTGGATGCCATGTCAGCAGATGTCGGTGAGCACGTATATTTCCGCAACACCCATGAGGCATTGGCCAGCAATATGCAACTGTTCCACCAAATAGCAGAATACCCTGAAGTAGTAGGTGCTATAGACTGCACGCACATATGCATCAAAGCACCACCCAGTGAGCAGGGTAGGGTCTACATCAACCGCAAGGGCTTCACCTCCATCATCTGCCAAGTCATGTGTGATGCCCAGGGCATAATAATGAATGTGTGTGCTGGCTGCCCTGGAAGCTATCACGATTCTCACATCTGGCATCTGATGCAGTTGTACCAGAGATTTGCCAATGGGGACATCCCTCACGGTCACCTAGTGGGGGATGCTGGATACGCACTGGAGCCATGGCTGATGACACCCATCAGAAATGCATGCACACCTGAAGAAGAACTCCATAATGAAGCACACACACAGACCAGAATTATAGTAGAGCATGTGTTTGGGATGCTCAAGTCACGGTTCCGGTTCCTGGACACATCTGGTGGAGCCTTGCAGAACTCACCAGCTACATGTACCCAAACTGTCATCGTATGTGTCATACTACACAATATGATCCTGCAGAAACAGCTGCAGCAGGAACAGCTTGGGGCAGGGCCACACAGCCCCCCACCATTGCCAAGGCCTGCACAGGCACTGAGTGACTCAGAGGAGGAACAACCTGAGCCTGCTCCAGTAGGCAGATGGAGGCATGCCCAGTATGCCCTGGCCTTGACAAAGAGGCAACACATAGCACATACACTGACACAGGAGGGACCCAGGGAATAACACCTCTCTCTGACTCTTACATACAGTAAAAGGGATGCCAAACATGACATTACCTGTGCTCAACCATGTGTAGGGAGTGTACTATGTGTATCCAACATTGGCAGCCCTGCAGCACCACCCTCAGTACTGGGACACCCACAAGGTTAGTGACTCACACATGCCAGTCAGGAGGGTTCACATACTCAACAACAGTCACAGCCAGCAGGACAGATGTAGACAAACACAAACAAAGGCTGTGCTATGGGCTCTGAATGATGCCTATGGGTAACCTCCCCCCCAGGCCTACACAGACAGACCACAGCAGGTCAGGCAGTGGGGTGTTAGTTCAGAAGGGTAGGAAGCCAGAAACTAATATGTAGGTAAATCAACGCTAAGATATGTAGTACACTGGTATGCCTCTAGTCAGCATGATAGCTTAGAATACAGAATGAAATGGAGTTCCTGACATACCAGTACAGTTATAGAAACTGTATACAAGTGTCAGGTGTGCCCCTCCATCCTACTTAGTAATGTAATAACAGTCAGGTGTGCCCCCCAATCCTGTGTAAAAATGTAGAAATAGTCAGGTGTGCCCTTCATCCTATGTAGAAATGTAGTAACAGTCAGGTGTTCCCCCCAATCCTGTGTAGAAATGTAGAAATAGTCAGGTGTGCCCCCATCCTATGTAGAAATATAGTAACAGTCAGGTGTGCCCCCCAATCCTGTGTAGAAATGTAGAAATAGTCAGGTGTGCCCCCCCATCCTACGTAGAAATGTAGTAACAGTCAGGTGTGCCCCCACAATCCTGTGGAGAAATGTAGAAATAGTCAGGTGTGCCCCCCAATCCTATGTAGAAATGTAGTAACAGTCAATGCCAAATGATCAACGGATACCCTGCAGAAACAGTATGCTACCTGTAGGTGTACAACACAAAGGTCTGCACTGCAGTACAAACTACCTGGACTCAATCCACACATTCAATACAGGCGGGCATACTGGGCATGCTCACACACTTAAACAAATGAAGGCCATGTCTGCAAACACCAGTGGACCAGACATATCTGGTAGTCGCAGATGTTAGTGCAGACACTCCTCAGTATGCATCACTCATGCTTTGCACACACACTGGATAGGAATGCAGACATATATCTAAGGACAACACACTATAATAAGCCAAAGGTAGACATACATGGATGTGTGGAAGAGGGTGACTGTGACAAAGAGCCATCCAGGCCTGTCCCACCCAGCATACAGCCAAAGGGTCACAACCACATGAGGTTCAGATGTCACTCACGGTAGATACTAGCTACCGGGATCTGTTAGCATTACAGACTATGTGGTGCAAGTGCTAGCTGCAACATGACTATAGAAAGAAGTAGGCATCTAGCAGCTGTATACACGTGCCTGTGACATATGACCCTGTGTGTGCCCGCATGTGGTATGTCAACCTCTAGATGAATGGGTTATGGCCCATGCACACACACTGCCCTCCCCATAGCCCTACTATGAGAAGGCTGCTGAGGACATCCACTGTGAAATACACCTTTGGGAGAATTGTACCCAGAAATCTCTGTGGCGTGTCCTATAACTGTGTACTGCTGGAGTATGATAAACTAGTTAGATAGGAGTTCCAATCCCAGACATGGCAACTGTGTGTGTGTGTGTGTGTGTGTGTGTGTGTGTGTGTGTGTGTGTGTGTGTGTGTGTGTGTGTGTGTGTGTGCCTCTGTAGAGAGCAATGCTTTTTAGGGTAGCCACACTCCCTAGAATTCAAATGCTCTACTTTGGTAAGGCTGCTGATATCATCCACCTAGAAATATATCTCTGGGAAGGTTGTAACCCAATAATCTCAGTAGCACATCCCATAACTGTGTACCACTGTAGTGTGATAAAATAGTTAGATATGAGTTCTAATCCCAAACTTGGCAAGTGTGTGTGTGACTATCTGTGTAGAGAGCAATGCTTTTTAGGGTAGTCACACTTACTACAATTCAAATGCTCTACTTTGGTAAGGCTGCTGATGTCATCCACCTAGAAATACATCTCTGGGAAAGCTGTAGCCCAGTAATCTCAGTAGCACATCCCATAACTGCATACCAATTTAGTGTGATAAACTAGTTAGGTAGGAGTTCTAATCCCAGACTTGGCAAGTGTGTGTCAGTCTGTCTCTGTCTGTGTAGCGAACAATGCTTTTTAGGGTAGTCACACTCCCTAAAATTTAAATGCTCTACCTTGGTAAGGTTGCTGATGTCATTCATCTAGAAATACACCTTTGGGAATGTTGTTGGCCAGTAATCTCTGTAGTGCATTCCATAACTCCGTACAGCTGTAGTATGATAAAATAGTTAGGTAGGAGTTATAATCCCAGGCCTGATAATTGTGTCTGTGTGTGTGTAGAGAGCAATGCCTTTTAGGCTAGTCACACTCAGTACAATTCAAATGCCCTACTTTGGCAATCCTGCTGATGTCATTCACTGTGAAATATACCTTTGGGGAAGGGGCACTCCAGTAATCCCCATGGTGCGTCCTTTAACAGCATCATGCTGTAGTGTGATATAGAACTCTTGTAGGGGTTCTGCTCCCACACATGGCAGTTGTGGATGTTTTGTGTGGGTTTCTATGTCTGTGTAGGGAGCAATGCATTTTAGGCTAGTCACACTCAATAAATTTCAAATGCCCTACTTTGGCAATCATTTTGATATCATTCACTGTAAAATACACCTTTGGGGAAGGGGCACTACAGCAGTCCCTGTGGTGTGTCTTATAACAGCATCATGCTGTAGTGTGATATCGAACTCTGGTAGGGGCTCTAGTGCCACACATGGCAGTTGTGGACATTTTGTTTGTGTTTCTTTGTCTGTGGAGAGAGCAATGCATTTTAGGCTAGTCACACTCAGTACAATTCAAATGCCCTACTTTGACAATCCTGCTGATGTCATTCACTGTGAAATACAGCTTTGGAGAAGGAGTACTCCAGCACTACTTGTGGTGCGTCCTATAACAGCATCATGCTGTAGTGCGATATAGAACTCTGGTAGGTGTTCTATTCCCACACACGACAGTTGTGGATGTTTTGTGTGTGTTTCTTTGTGCAGGGAGCAATGCATTTTAGGCTAGTCACACTCACTACAATTCAAATGCCCTTCTTTGGCAGTCCTGCTGATGTCATTTACTGCGAAATACATCTTTGGGGAAAGTGCACTCCAGCACTCCCTGTGGTGTCTCCTATAACAGCATCATGCTGTAGTGTGATATAGAATTCTGGTAGGGGTTCTATTCCCACACATGGCAGTTGTGGATGTTTCGTGTGTGTTTCTTTGTCTGTGCAGGGAGCAATGCATTTTAGGCTAGTCACACTCACTACAATTCAAATGCCCTACTTTAGCAATCCTGCTGATGTCATTCAATGTGAAATACACCTTTGGGGAAGAAGTACTCCAGTAATCTCTGTGGCACATCCTATAACGGTGTAGTGCTGTAGTGTCATATACTAGTTAGATAGGAGTTCTAATCCCTGATTTGTGTGTGTGTCTATCTTTGTCATTTGTATCCTGTGTGGAGGTGGTTATGAGTGTGTAACAATTGGACTCAATGTGGAGTGGGTTTTGCAAACTTCTTATATGGTGGGCCAAGTATATATCACAATGTCCACTGTACAGATATAACAGATGTGAAATAGCCAAGAGGCTGGGGTGCAAATACATACCCCTAAATGTGACATCAATGCCAGCTGAACAATGTTATCAACCCTTATATTACCCAGGGAACACTCTCAAACCATGTCTCACACACACACACACACACACACACACACACACACACACACACACACACACACACACACACACACTTGCCTAGGCAACAGCTGCTATGTTGGTTGTACCCTGCATATTGCCCACTGATAGTAACCATGATATGATTGCAGTGGGCTACAGAGGGCATGGCGCCCTGTCCATCAGTCCAATAGGGATGTACATGCTGATAGTGCATCTCCCCCATGTTCCCCACTGAATACCTGCAACACCTGTGGTGCCATCAAATGTGACCCACAAAGGACATACCATGCCTGAAACACAAGCCCCGTATGTACAGATGACATTGACACCAGGGAATACTGGTATCATGCTATCAAAGTAGGTGTAGGGTCAGCCTGCTGTCCATTAACAGTTCCCGCCACACAAGGCCAGGACTGGCACATCTGATGATAACACTTTGTGTGCATAACATGGGCCAGACACCCCAGGTACAGTTCCACATTTCACTTCACATGCATGTGGAAGGTGTGCACATCCCAGACACTGTCCATATCATGGACTAAGGAATACATACATGGCAAGCAATGCACAGCATTGGCCACACTCCATAGTCACCCAGGTGACTGGATGGTGAATGCAATACTCACCTGTGTGGGCAACTCCAGACACTACACCCCTAAGCCACATTGCAGAGCATTGTCATGTGGCCTGAAGCCAAGGTATACCCATCACCTAGCCTTGTATAGCCATCTGGCACTGTCGACCACAACACACCCATGATGCAGTGCACCCATGCATGTCAGTACTGGCACCCATGTCTGTATGTGTGTTGTAGGATGCGTATGACCACATTTACAATCTACACCTACTACATAGCCACCATATCCCTGTTGCAGATGTCACTCACCATCACATATATGTTTTGAGGGCTCCCCAACAGGTAACCTATGTGGTGCATCCACTAACTGCATGGACATGTGATAGTACTACATAGTTGTCAGGGGTTTGATACCCTGTACTTGTAGGTGTATGACACAAACATGCTTAAGTTTTACTCTCCCATCCTTCCCTGACTTTTCTGTGCCTCTGTCTGCCTCTCTCACTCCCTCTCTGGTGGATGTGGAGACTTACACCTGCATTGCTTAGGCAGCAGCATGTGTATTTTAAGTGATGCTCAGGATCATCTGATGGCATCTGCACAAATTGCACCCTCCTATAGCTGATTGCATGTGGAACAGTTGTGGTAACATTCCCATAGCCAATTGCATGGAAACACGCACCAATATCTAGGAACATCATGTTGGTGTTGGGCCTTTCATTCACTGTGAGCAGGAACTCGATCTGTTTTTTGTCAAACAGCATATCAGATGTATTGGGGATTTACCTCTAATAACATACACTGTGGAAACAGGCCAACACACAGGAGGGGGATGTGCCTGACCTGACTACAGACTGTAAGTGCTGCTATACTGCATTTGGAATAATGTTGGTTTAACAGGGTGTATGTGGATATGGCTGTCCTACATGTTTCCATACTTGCCATGTCAGTGCTATGTTTATGAAGGAACACCCATCTGTAGGGTCATCTGCAGACTGGCCAGTGCGTGGTGCCTTTTGTTTCAGGTGTTACCCACAGAGCACCTATCTGTGAATTGCGGAAGTTAGTGTGAGGATTGCAGTCTGTAGATGGTGACAGCCGTGAGAGTTACCGACTTCATATCCCTCATAGGATATATGCTGCAACAAACTCAGTTACAGCAGTAAATGTATGAGATTATCACAGCAACATGTCAATACTGGCTCTGTGTATGTGCCTCCAGCCACAACTCTGTCAACCTTTGTACATATGTCATGCAGTAAGAGGTGCATATGTGCTGTACACCATAATTAGTGACATCATATCTGATAACAAGCCATAGAGATATCAGACTGCTACACATGTTATGTATAGTAGGGGTTATATTTGATGACATAACCTGGACATTCTGTGGTTGGGTGTACAGTACTGAGGTCTGTGTACTAATGGTGACTGTCAGCAGTGTGTGTATTGTTAGTATGTACCTTGGCCTGTGTACAGACTGTGGTAGATGTCATTGTTCTTGGTCCTGTTCTAGCTGATGTTACACTGTATGTTACCCTATTGGCTGATATGTTTGTAGGGCCATACACGCACATGTCTCATACCACAGACAGGCATCGGGCACACTGTGTAGCAGCCCAGTATATGTAGGGTTAGTGTGTGAGTGGCAAATAGGAGGTTGGTGTTGAACAGATAGTCCATATACTGTAATAATATGCTAGCATATCATATGTGGCTGTGGCTGTGTTCACATTGGGTGTGGTTATGCACTTTCACACAGGTGTATGTTTCTCTGTGCTCTGGCATGCCTGTAGAGCCTGCTATATATGCAGGCACATGTAAATTCCCCCATAGGAAATGTAGGCCAATGTTGAGCCAGTCTGCCTGTAGCCTGCACAGTGCTTTGTTACATGCCTAGCAGCTTAGTGTACTTACCCAGTAAGATGTAATGTCCAGATACTTGCCAGATGTACTGCCGCTGGGCCACCATAACAGTCATGTATGTCAGACAGAGCAGTGGGATGCTGTAAAGATGTATGTCAATATCATGTATGTCAATATCTAGTGGGTAGTATGTGGCCATGGCACCTCTGTACCAGTGGTTAGTATGTGGCAGGACAGGCAGGGATGTGTGAATGTATAACCTATGGGGGCACATGTATACCAGTAGTTACGTGTTATACCCATCTACATGGCTGTTTACTTCCATATTGTCAGGACTGGTACACATGTCTTACACTAAGGGGTTATGTGTGTATATCTCTGGACTGTCCATAGTGTGTCAGACTGTCCACATATATTGGCCATTATCCCTGCTGTAGTCCACAGAAGCATTACGTGCTAGCAGTGGCACTGTACTATGATGTCCTTTGAATGTCTATCAGTAGCCAATAGCGCACATGTTAAAAGCAGATGTGACTTCCCACACACACCATGTCTGTGAAGACACTCCCTATTACAGTAGCAATAGTCTACAAATATACCTGCTATACATTCCTGACATCCACTTGCACTACAAAGTTGGGACTATAGTGTCTGAAGTAGGGCTACACTCCATGTTCAGGACATATGGTGAGGATATGTGTAAATATGATTATCCAGATATCTGTATAGACATACACATATACATATCGACATACATAGATGGATATGTATATGTACATAGCTATACAAATAAACACCCAGATATATGCATATACATATACATATACTGAGCAATATATGTCTACACATATACAGCTAGAGATACATATGCACATATACGTATGGATACCTACATATATATTGACAGTAGGTATATCAGAATAGATATGTATGCACATATAGTTATTGATATCTACATATATACCAACATAACTAGGCATATCTGTACAGATAGGATGTGCATACACATATACCTATATATACATATATCTATATATACATATACGTATATCTATATATACATATATCTATATATACATATATGTATATGGGAGTGCTACAGAATCCTGAAAGCCCAAAGTCCTGAAGACCATCAGGGGTGAGCTGCCTTAAGGTATATGGATGTACATTACCATACAATCCACCTTGGTTAAATGCAGGCCTACTGCCACCTGCCATAAAGACTGTTCTGTTTGTCAGTGTGCTTGTGATGGTGTCAGTTGCACCTTGTTATGTAACAGTTACATCCCATTGTGTCAGCTGTGGTCTTTACCCCATGGATTGTCTACAGGGTGTAGATAGAACCTGCTGAACTATACATCTGTATTACTTACTGTTGATTGTTTGATATCCTGTGGTCCAGTCTATCTTTACTATTGTACTTCTTGATGGCCTTGGCCTGGACAGCAACATTTCTTAACTTTTCCAGACTACTGTATTAGTATAACTGTTTCACAGTTGCATTACTCAGTTTGTGTGGATGTCCGTGTCTAAACAGCTATACCACATGGCATATACAACTGTATTAGTACACAAATAAAACTTTCCCATTTATGAAAACCTGTGTGTGGTGTTATATCCTTTGGTTTCTCTGTGGGTATATGCTGCAGGCAATGATTGTCATTTGTATGGGTGGCTCATACAGACTCCAGTTGGTAAGGTGGTAACTGTAGGAATAGTGGCTGTTCCATATTGTGTGCACCTACTACATATGTATCTTACTATACATATCTCTGCATATGTATGTGTGGTTACATATATATATATGTGTGTGTGTGTGTGTGTGTGTGTGTGTGTGTGTGTGTGTGTATGTATATATATATATATATATATATATATATATATTTATATAAATATATATGTATAGCTGTATCTCCATATATGTGCCTGTGTATATGTATCCTATGGATGCCCATGTCATGTCAGGTCCTGGTTACAGGATCTGCAACACTTGGTGGTGTATTGCAGGGCAGACATGTTTGGCTGGAGGGGGTATACCTATTCGTGCAAGACGTATATTGTTTGGGGCCTCTCAACCCTATTAACAGTGCATGTGGACATATATGTTTCTGTTATTTACCCATTGTTATCTACAGATGCATGTCCGTATATATATATATATATATATATATATATATATATATATATATATATAACTTGCTGTATATATTTAGACATATAGATGTAGACATATATATCTATAGATGCAGACATTTCTATGCTTATTTGTTTATATATATAAATATATATATATGTGTGTGATTTTATATATATATATATATATATATATATATATATATATATATATATATTTATATATATTTATATCTATATCTACATATGTAGGATATGTTTTATCTATTTATATATTAATATATATATATATATATATATATATATATATATATATATATATATATATACATACACACACACACACACATGCACACACACACACACACACACACACACACACACACACACACACACACACACACACACACACACACACACACACACATATCTACATGTTGTAATACATTTTCTGTACTGTTGAATGACTTGGCTGGATGATATGTTTATGAAAACATTAGGGTTATGTATATCTGACATGGCTTAGTGATAAATCACTTTGGCTATGGTGTGCAGGGTTGTGGGTTCAAGCCTTGCAAAGGCTGTTGGGCCATTGGATACAGAGTGAGTAAGGCACTTTTGAGCAGTTGTAAGTGGGTTTGCTCTGAGATAAGCACTTTTAACTTCCAGTTACAGTTTCTCATACCCAGTTAGCTTCTAAATTGCTTAAGCAGTGCAGGCATTGCTTACCCCCACGCAAAAAGGCTGAAACCCACTTACTACTGATTAAAAGTGCTTGCTCCCACTTAACCCCATGCTAATTTCTTTAAAAGTAAAGAAAAAAGGTTTGATAGGAAAGTGGTGAAAAAGGGCCACAAAGAGGGTAAGACAGGTAGGGGAAATATACAGGGATGTGCAGGAAGGGTCTGGGGAAGGTCCATAGCTGCCCATTTCTACTACAGCAACTGCTGTGCATATACACTGAATTCGGAGGTATATTTGGATGCTCAAACCCATGAGAGAGGGGTGAGGACAACAATAATAAGTTGTGATGCCAATTAGACCAGATTACATGTGTCCAGAAATGGATAGCTATGTATGGGGCGAAATTTATTTTTGGGAACAGATTGCCCTTTGTTTTTTTTTTCAGGTGAGAGTGAGATGTTGGGGTGGGGTAGTAGGTATATTTGGGGAGGTAGGTTGGGTAGGTTAACAGACAAGACAAAGAGATGCATACAGGGTCGGTATATGACACGTGTGGGGGTAAACACCTTGATGGGGAGGGGTGTTGGGAAATCGGAAGCCCATGAGCCCCCTAGTGGAAATAGTGGGACTGAGGTCCCCACCCATAGACAGTCACCACTGCACCTTCACAGCCCCGATGGTGGCTGTGCTGGGGGCTGAGTTGCAGAACCAGACTGATGCTCTAGTTGCGACACATGGCCCTCGAGCTGGCGTAGAAGATCAACAAGCTGCTGGTTGAGCTCTCTACGCACCATGACCCCTACCTGGTGATGGGTGACAGGTTCCTTTCTGCGCCCACTCCCAGGGGGGCGGGCCCCATCCCCTGAGGTTGTTCCACCTGAAGGTGGTGCAGGACAAGCAGACAGGGAGGTCCCGGGTTGGGCCCCAGACATGTTGGCGCCCAGTGCCATGGCCAGCTGAAGTGGAACAGGTGGGTCTGCTGGGACTGGCCTTCCCAAACATGCTATAGTATTTAGATTTCATCATCATATGTGGGTTAGTAATAGTAAACACATTCCATAGTTAGGTATAACAGCATGCATAGATATTCCCATTAACCCAGACACCAGATATGGAACAGTTGCATAGCAAACAGAACACATGCATATATGGGACCACAGTGGTAATAAGAACAGCATGCAAGTACATTGAGGGCACCATGCCACCAGTGTTGGAATAGTTCATTATAGCACATGCATGGGAGTAATTAATATATTTATCAAACAACTGGACATTATCAGAACATAGGTGTCATTACATACCAGTTGGGGTGGGTACGCTGATTATTGTTGGAGATATGGTGGGGGGAGAAAGAAGTCAATTAACAACTAGTATATTACTGTAGTCCATATTACTCTCCTAGTCAGTGCTGTTATCTGTACCTTACAAGTCTTACTACACTACCCTTTAGCCTTACTTTGGATAGTGATATGGCTGTCATCATCATTATACATGAACTGGTTTTACCTGCAGTATACACCTCTTACCTGGTGGAGGGAATGTTTGTTAACATAACTGTTTCTACAAATACTCCCAGATTCTAGGTTTATGTTGTTGACATATCTAGAATATTGCCCTCTTCAACCTTTAGTGACCTGACACACACATATGCATGCTTTCCTACACAGTTATATTATGTAGCACAGTGTGGGTGACACTGATCAGTGATACGTTTTTATTCAGAGAAACTGCAACACTCACAATTCCCTACAATACCAGAGTGAACAGCACCAGTATAGGTTATAATGGCCTTTAGTTCTCAGCACAGTGTCCGTATCCGACATACCTGTGGGAGCAATGTTTGTTAGCACTACCTGACTGTTGCCACACAAACTTCCAGATTACACATTAGTATTATGCACACACATCTCACTCTGTTACTGTACACACTCTGGTCACAGCTTGACAACATGGGGGTGCAGATAGGACATACTTGGCTTATTACTCTCCTAACAGTTTCGGGGGTTGCTACAGTGACAGGTTTGCTCTCATAGATGTTTGAAAATCACTTGTATTCCCTGTTTGCTGGCTAAACATCTGGGATCATTCCACAGACTTACCAGGGTGACAGGCAGCAGATATGGGCTCATATACTGGACATTCTGGCCTCATCTGTACAGTTGTGAGGTATGATTCTGTATGCAGCCTACTTCCACTCCCAGGATTCAGACCATGGCTGTGTCTGCTACAACTTAAACACACTGTTCATCACAGTTGTGTCTGCTATATAGATATTGCTGTATATCTCCTGTCTGCTTTCTGTCTTATTAATCCCCTGTGCTTTTTCATTTTGATCATGTATTATAACAGTATTATACAGATTTCCTAGACAGTTATATGTTGTAGGAGAGTGTGGGTGACAGTAATGTGTAATACCTCATTAATCAGAGCAACGGCATCAGTCATACTGCCATACAATACCAATGTAAACAGTACCAGTACTGGGTATTATTCTTGTATTTATGGGCACAGTGTCAGTATCTGACAGACCTGTGAGAGAAATGTTTATTAGCGCTACCTGAATGTTCCCACACACAGTACCAGATTCCACATTACTATTATGCAAATACATCTCACTCTGTTACTATACAAACTCTGACCACAGCTTGACAAGTTGGGGTGTAGATGGGACATACGTGGCTTCTTAGTCTCATAAGGTATTGGGGAGTTGCTAGTGTGCCAGCTTTGTTCTCATAGATGTGTATCAATCAGTTGTATTTCCTGTTTGCTGTCTATACATCTGGGATCATCCCACTGATTCCCCAGAGGTCAGGTTGATAGTTAACAGATATGGGCCACTTTACTGGACATTCTGGACATATCTGTACAGTTGTGGGGTATGATTCTGTATGCAGAGTACTACCACTGGTGGGATTCAAACCATAGCTGTGTGTGCTAAAAAAACAACAGTTCACATCCTAGTTGCATGTGCTATTTGGGTTTTGTTTTCTGTATTTTCCCTGTTTACTATGTGTCTCTCAGTTGTACTAAATGGCCTCTGGGGATTACACCTGTCATATACAGGCATTCCTACACATTCAATTTATGGTGCATGGTGTGGATAATAGTGCTTAATACAACAGTACTATTACATGATTGCGAATCTACATTACCATAAGATACCAGAGTATACACATGCAGTCCAGCAGTTAGACCTTTATTGTCAGGCTATTACACTTTTATTGACATACAGACAATATGAGACTCTTCCTGCAATATTCTCTAGTGTATGCAGTACTTGCCTTGAACAATGCAGGCTTTATACAGGCAATTAATTTACTACTATTTTTAGTTTTATTTCCTATGACAGTAAATACATGAGTATTACTGACCTGCCTCGCGTTGCAACCTTGCCAGGCGACTGACATGGGTCTCGTGGTTTGCGGCCTGGTCCATTGCAGCTGTGGGGGAAATAAGAATATTTAGCCATACCTATCCATGATATACCTGAGCTGGCAATTATTACACACATAGTGGGGTGATACTTGCACACAACTGGAATATCCCCTGCCGCTCTAGCCTCTTGGATCCACTCCTCCAAGAGGTTCCCCTTATGCTGCTTCAGGTTGGCATAGTAATGCCTGACCTGCTCACCAGTTTGGGGTATGCCAGTGGCACTGGTGAGGTCACGGGCGAGACGGTCCCAGGCCTCCGCCTTATATTGGGAGCCCTGGTACTGGCCCTGCAGCAGTTTCTGATCATGGTATTTGACAAGGAGTCCTGTCATTACTTTGGACTCCTGGATGCACCAGCACTGCACCTGAAAGCGCACACCTTCTCCCCTTACTGCCATTGTGCCTGCAAGGGGAAGCTACAACCAGTTATGAGATGTATTCCCTCCTCTTGGGTTTAAGTAGGACCGATTTCCTGCACTTTTCCATGATTGGCCAGTTTTGAAAAGGCTAAGCTATGGGCAAATCTGATTACCTAGGGTTGGCATTGTTTAAGGGGGTATAACACTGGGCACATTGAGTTAGCTGGCCTACACATTGCTAATACCTCCTAAGCTGGCCTGTGCAATGCTTAGCTTTGCTTACATTAGACTTTGCATTTTAACTCCTTTTTGGCATAGAGTTATTATTCATTACACCTTATATGTATGCCTGGTATCCATGATTCATGTGTACGTACACTGTATGGGGTCCTTGTGTTTAATTGGGGACTTCAACACTCTAATACAATTACACCTTACTGCTGTACTCCGGTTCATGTATTTATGTTATGTATTTGGTTACGGCACATATGTCTGTATACTGATTCCTTTCACAGGTTCAGTTTGGTTTTACTATGGTGAAGACTTGTTTGCTGATACCTCATTTTTCTGCATTTCTGTGCTGGCTTGGTGGTTAACTGCTGTGACTATGGTGTATAGGGTCGTGGGTTTGAGACCTGGATGGCTTTTTATTTTGTTGCTGGGCAGAACAAGGGCCGTTGGATACAGAGTGATTAAGGCACTTTTGAGCAGTTGTAAGCAGGTTTGTGAGGGTAAGCAATGCTAACCTCCGGTTACATATGCTTACAGAGAGTTAGCTTGAAAATTGCTTAACCTGTGCGAGCATTGCTTACCCCCATGCAAACTTGCTTAAACTCGCTTACTAGTGCTTACATATGCTTACTACTGCTTATTGGTGCTTAAACCTGCTTACTAATGTTTTATTCATTATGACACTGACACCTCACATGTGCATTTACTACAGTACTCCAGTTCATAAATATATGTTATTTAGTGGGTTATGCAACATAAATATTAGTCATAACGTGCTTTGTCGTGGAAAATGGAATGTGCTGCAGTGGGACTCGAACTAGGAACATCTACTCGTAAGGCAAATGCTCTGCCCACTACACTATTGCTATGCTGCTGTGTATGCATATATCTTCCTTGTTATCCTCTTCAGCCATTTAAGCTGCATTAACCGTAGCTAAGCGATGGGCACACCCGCACACCTACAGTTAGCTTTAATTGGATTTTAAAATAAAAAAATAAAGAGTTTGTTCATTTTATTGGTGATTACTTGCTGCTGTACATGAGGGGGAATATTGGTGGGTTATGTGGACACCTATGAGTGGGTCTCGCTCATTTCTTACCACTTTCTGCTGTTCTTCATTGCGAGGGCGTGTATATTCTGAGAGCTCTGCTCTCAGACATGCCCCCTGCACTTTTACACACTCCATGTAAGAGTAGGAGCTCAGGCAGCATGCTTCATTACTATGCATGGCGTGCTGCCATCCTGCTCCTAAACGGCCGCCTCTGTGCAGGACTAAGCTAGTCCTGCACTGAGGAATAGTAAATATGGGGGATAAGAGGCCTTTGTAAAACATTTATTATCGTGAGACTGCTTAAAAATAAAACTATTTTCAGACCCTAAATTGCCAGCAACTATTTTCTAGTCTTCAGAAACAATCTGTCTAATGTCAGTCATGTCCACTGAAATTGGTAACAGAAATGCCCTTAAAAACAGTTATCACTAAAATGTAATTTTCTTTGTTTAGAAAAAACATAAACTGCAATATGAGTATATTTTGAAAATCTCTAACTTCTTCAAAGGACTACATAATTTATTTAACTGATAACCCTATTCTGAGAACATATGTATCAAAATTTGACTTTATAGTTCAAATATATTGTCATCACTAATTAAACAACTTAAAAGAATAAACTGACCATGTATAATGTTACAGTTCATAAAACTGGTGTTTTGGTTTTTACAGTGTAAATAATTATTGACAAAGGCATCCTTTCTATAAATCGTACTGTGCAATTTATTTTGCTATAAACCTAAAGTAATGAAAAAATCACAAACTGTTCTATTCCATCCATTTCACTTAATGTGAAATGTAAAAATTCAGTACTCTTATTCAAATCATCCAATAGAATCATCAAGTTCTCCTTATTGCTATTGCACAAAATTATTAAATCATCAGCTTATCTTTTATATAAAGATACATAACAAAATAACAGGTGTTTTACCAAAAAAGTGTGCACCCACCAACTGATAACTAAGTTAGTGAATGCTGAGGCTTGCCTCCATGGCTACTCCCCTAAACTGTTGAAACATATTATCCTGGAAAACAAATAAAAATTATCCAGTACAAGATGTAGTAGCATACATAAATTATAAATTTCAACATTATTAATCTTAGTAGACAGACTCAGTTTCTCACATATTCTATATCTTTGCCATGTTCAACAGAAGTGTAAAGAGATTCAACATCAGTAGTTGCAAACATTGTTTCCATTCCTACAAAGAAATATTTTTTAAATATCCAGAAAAATCCTTGAGTCCTTCAAATAAAACTCAGAATCTTGAACAACTTGATTAAGAAAAGTATCAAGATAAATAAACATTCATTCCATTTTACAATTATGAGCAGCCGCAATTGTCCTAAACGGAGGGTGAGTTTTATTTTTGTGTATTTTTGGAATACCGACATTTTTTCCTAGCTTTGGCTACTCAATTTTAAGAAACTCAAATAACTCAAAGTCTAAATACCTTTGTTTGAATGAATCAAGAAGACAATTGTTAATAACTTTGTGCTTGTGTAATAAAAAGCTATATCAATTGCTTTAAAGCATTTAATACTGGCAAGCAATGCTTTCATTTTGTGTAAATATCCATCTGTATATATCACCATGATTCTAGTACCCTTCATGGCTTTCATAATTCCAACATTTGCACTCTTCTGTAATGAGAAAAAAAGCTTACCTTTCAACTTGAGAAAACTTAAGTCATCTATGTTTAACTTTCTTAACAAGTACATTTCTAAAATTTTTGTCACGTGCCTCAAAATACTTGAAAAGAACGATTGAGTAGAGGGTTAAATATACTGTTCTTTTTAAGCATGTTAGAATCACAAAGATTAAAACAAGGAATATTGTGTACAATATGGTATACATTTAATTCATTTGTGTAAAGTCTCAAATCTGTAAGCAAATTTACCAAATTAACTCACCTACAAGGAATAAAGGAATAAGGAAAATCTTTTATTCAAAATGATAAAAGTTGCTTCATTAGAAACACAAGAACTTAAACTGAACACAGGGCAAACATCAATCAATTTCTTCACCCGCTGCCTCTGCTGCAGTGCTGTTCTTGCCCTTTTTTCTTGTATAGTTCACTCTCAGGGCTGCAGTCTGTTGGTTTAAAAATAAAAAGGAGAATTAATGTTATTTGGAAGATTAGGAACACCCTCATTGATATCTTGTACACCACTCTGTGATGCAATTTTAAATGCATCAACACTTGCTAATCTATCAGAACATTATAATAAAGCTGGAAAATCTTATTTCATAAATACTGGGTTATCAGTGGAAGCAACCTAGAATTGGTCCCTTGACAACTGGGAAAATTCAGTTGAGCCAATGACCCCATTTCAGTGGAGCATGAGGAAGAAAAGCTCCGCAGCAGATCCAAAAGCATTTAAACAATAGTTGAATAATTATATACAGGGGGAGTAATCAGAAGGAGGGAAACTTAAAGACATGGAGAGAGACTTGATTATTAGAAAGATGAGAATGTTATGGAAAGACATGAAAGAAGAAAATAAATAGTAGTAAGTGTTGACTCAAGAGGTAGAAGAGCATACATTAGCAGTAGGGTATCATTAAAGTGAGAGCTTATTTTGATGCTAGAATATTACTACCTACTAAGATATAGAGGTGCTTGTGAATTTAGAGTGAGAAAAGCATAGCGATAGTGAGTAGGTGGTTGTGCACCTGTTTTGAGGGTTGTAATGCACAGTTCCAGGTAAGAGACAGATTATTTTTAGATTGCTCTTAAGATTGGAAAGGTTGTTGGTATGTTTAAGGGATGAGGGGATCGAGTTCCAGGAGTGGGCTACATATCTGGAATAGAAAGAGAGAGAGGTTCCTGCTGACAGTTGTGGTTTGTAGGTAGTGAGCAACATTTTGTTTCCATCCTGAAGTAGCCTGGCAGGGGTGTACATCTGCAATAAGTCTAGCAGGACTTGCTTTGTTCTGGTTTATATATTAATTTGTGGACTAGGAGTAGCTGTGTGTAAGTGAGTTACCTGGGTAATTCAAGCCAATAAAGCCAATCAACTTTTAGGGCTAAGCAGTGAAAAAAATGTTAATGTGTAGCAGTGAGTTTTGTAGTTGACTGTTATTTACTAGGAACTAGACATACATTTTCAAAACTGTGGGACTTGAAGTATGATTAACTTGTGGCATGGGTGCTGGATGGAACAAACTGGGGAGGATGGATGTGAGAGTCTGATCCTGGCACACCCATCCTGGGTTTTAGGAAAGTTGCTTAGACTGTCTGCAAAAGCAGCATTAAGACCCTAATGAGCCCCACACCACAAGTGGTATGAGGTCCACACCACAAGTGGCATACTACTCAGACGGGTGACTGCACATGTGTGGAAGTACACATGCATAACCTGAAAGCACCCATTGCATAGGTTGTAAGGCTGCCATAGAGAGGTGGTGGTTAGGGCGCACTCTATGGCATCAGTGACAACAGTATGACATGGCACCAATGGTGTAGCCAGGCATACTCTTTATACTGTACTGAGTAAATTTTTTTCTGAGCATCACATCAACATTTTTTTAGGTCATATTATGTCTACAACTATCTAAATGAATGCCTTTAACAACAGGTATAATATTGCTAATATGAAAACAATATTTTTAATATATCTTTGGGGTGGGGCAGCTAAAATGTTACTTATATTTATTAAGTGCTTGGGGGGCAGCATTTTGAGAGACATCTCCATTTTTAAGTTCCAGGTGTTCAAGAGGGGTAAAACTGAGAGTTTGTGAGTACAAATTGGAATTTGCTTGCTACATCCCTGTGTGGCACCTCTCCCAACTAATCAGACCCACTTCAATAAACACCTGTAGACAAGCCCCCCCAAATAACTACCTCACCCAAAACGATACCTCTAAAACTCAAATCTAACAGTAGTTTTACAGTTTACATAAACATGATAAGCAAACCCTTCAACTTACCAATCAGAAAATATTACTAACAAAATAGCACTGATCCTAAATAAGTGAACAACGCGAGAAAACCTAGGTAAAAAGATAACTATGCTATAAAATTAACAAACCCAAACACAGCCATTATTATCTCACTGAAATGCAATCAAAATCTTACTTGACTCTTAAAAATACTTTAAAATGGCTTCAGAACCAGAATGCCATAATTGTCTGTGACATATCACATTAAAAAAACTATAGACAACAAAATTAGTGCAGCCTGTGAAAATGAATGGTGAACAGTATCCAGCCTAAAACAAAACAGTAGGAAAACAGACGTAGAATATGCAGGTGTCTATTTAGTATGATTCATGAAATATTTTGTGCTGTAACTCAGTTTTATGACTTGACTTGCTTTGTCTTACACTATAAAATATTTTGTGTATCACAGTCCTGAACTCAGCATATACAGTAGAAAAGAAAATGTGAATGATTTCATTTTTATATGTGTGTGTTTGTGTATATGTGTGGGCATGCACACACGTGTGGATGCATGTATGAATTTAACATGTTGCCTCTGTGATATGCCCTTCAAACGTGAAAGGTGATTTTTAAGTGTACTGCAGTACACAGTATAGGAATGTTCTCACAGCAGTTAGTTTAATAACAAGGTATTAATTGACAATAAAGTTTGCACATGCAAAATGTTATCCAAAAAAAAACTGCAAACATGACTTACTTTACAATGGCAAACAATACATCACCACTCACAACTGAATAGTCACTGCACGCTCCCTCCTGCTACCTGGCCTACTATATGCTCTTCATTAATTTGGCAATAGTGCAATGAAAAAATTGAAAAAAAGCTATAACAAAATTGCTTGATTTGCCAACAGTTGTGAAAAATAGCTCTCAAGAAACTACAGTGGTTAGAACTTTCAAGCCTACTCCAATACACACGAGTTAAAGCAGATTTTAAAAATCTTATATCAACCAGAATTAGTTCTATCACTAACCGCCTCCACTGGTACACAGCAGATAGGAACCACAGATCTCAACGTTAAGTCTCTTCTCAGTAAACATACCCAAACTCTGGAATAATATTCCAGCCACAGTAAAAGAAGCTATAACATACCACAGATCTAAGGCTAAATTAAAAGCTGATGACTATATGAATGCTCTTGCCCATTTTGGTAACCTCTATATTAAGGAACTCTAACCAATATTTATTTCAGTTCAAGCTTCAGTTCTAAATGAACAACTGTAATAGAGGAGACAAAAAGTAGTACTGGTAGATTTTTTTATCATCTATAATTACTTTAATCATTTATTAATTAGTCACTGTATTTAATGTCTCAGATTTTGATGTATTGTACTAAAGTCATTTCTATGAGATGTAGTCTAAGTAACGTAACATGTATTTTGCACTGTTAATTGCTACCTATTGTGATCCTCGTATTATTATTATTATTATTATTATTATTATTATTATTATTATTATTATTATTATTATTGTGGACCTTTTCTCCCTAGGCCACCAATAAAAGGGGGTATTCTGCTCAGTTAGGTTTTCACAATTAAAAAAGCAATAATTAGCTAATTACTTAGTTAACCTGGCTCACTAAGTAACTGAATTACTAACTGAATAAAATCTGTTTGAAAGCAACAAACTGAGAAAGTAGTTTCTCACCGGTTAGGTCATTTGAAAAAAGATACTGGAAAGAGAACAATGGGCGAGTCCAGTCAGGACTAACCTATGGAGTGTACCTTGCAGATGTACTTGCCTACACAGCTGGAAGCTAGGTGTGGGAGAGGCCTACAAACTTGGGTTTTTGTTTTAAGGACAGCCTTCAGCCTGATGGGGTTGTATGGCATGTGAATCATGGATAAAAACAATATGAGGTTCTATGCTCTTTGTAAGTTCTGCTTCCAGTGTCCCCTTGGCTTGTGTGTGTGTGTGTGTGTGTGTGTGTGTGTGTGTGTGTGTGTGTGTGTGTGTGTGTGTATGTGTATCTTTACAGATAACATAACCTAATACTGAGGGAATATAATTTTCAACCTTAAGGGTAGCAAACACTTTCCTTAAGAAAAACAAAACACAAAAATGGAAAACTAATTGTACAGAAATCATTATTCTTGATATCAGCATGCAAATTATTAAAATAGATAATTTTCAAAACTTCTTATGTTAGATCTGTGTAATAGATCACTTTGCATTCTTATTAAAATATTAAAACATGAAGCCCTGACAAGGGTGAAAGCACTCATCTCATGTTTTAACTAATAAACCACAGTTAAGCAAGTGATACCAACTTGAATCCTATTTTGTTATTTCTAATTTTCATCTTTTGAGCAAAATACATACCGACGTGCATGTCACATTTGCCAGATTTACAATAAATAATCATATTTCACTTATCTGAAATGCAAATAATTAAAACTAAAATGTCTAACAATGGCATTCATTGCTCTGTCTCGTGAGCTAACAAAAATGTAGTATAAAACAGATTCTTTTCAGGAGGCAAGTCCTCTCAATCTAAAGGCAAGCACCCTACCCCAACCTCTCTCTCCCTCTCTTTCTCTATCTTTCTATCTATATATATACTTGCAGTGAGGTCAGACAAATTTGGAGAAAGTGAAACATTTTAACAGCAAACACTTTGAGTTGCAGCATATCAAACATTAAATCAAAACAATTAATGTTCTCCCTGTGATGTTTTCTGTCCTGATGAAAAGTGCATGTATTAAACTGCAGTGCTTCCAAGTGTGTCATAGCATGCAATTATTAAGCTTTGCTTACTTTTTTGCAGTTTTGAGGGCTCCTACATGAACAGTACTGGTCTTGATGTCTCAGTCAGGAAACCATACTAGTATGTAGGGGTTGGGAGGGTAGCCTAATAGTTAAGGTGCTTGCCTTAAAAACACAAAGTGCAGGGTTTGAGTCTCACAAGAAATAATTGGCTAAGCTTAAAATGGCTCACAAGGGCAGTTAGCTTAGTACTGATCTATGAACTTCCTTATTTTATTTTTAATTCCAGGATGACCTCTAACAGATATTAGCAATAATGAAAAGGTATGCTCTCAAGAAATATGTTATGTCATCTACAAGAAGAGCTGATCTTCCAGAAGAAATAGTGTAGAAAAGGAACATTCATTTTCATTTCTAAAAAGTACTAAAATATTTCACAAACTATAAAAGAAAGCCATTATGAAAATCGAGAGAAAATTCACAGCTTAAAGTAGAATAAATGCAAAAGCAATGTTTTTACTCTTATAAAATCAGTGTTACTTCAAGATAATGGGAAATATGCATGACATTCAGGAAAGGCATGTATGACACCTTCGGAGCAGGCTGACGGTTTTGTATTAACATTCAAACCCTTCTAGACTCTGATGTTTTGTTTATGTGTACATTGGTTACAAGTACTAAAAGTAGACCAACCCTTCTGCAGTCTGCTTTTTTTATTATGTGAACATTTGCTATGAGCTTTCGAGTAATCAAACACTTGCTAAAAAGGGCAAGGCAAGAAACGTAATATGACTTGATTAAATGTTGAGTAATTTTTAACTTCTCTTGACATCACCTGAGCTGCACTGACTCTTTCCATGCACAGTATTAAAAAGTCTCGTGTGTGTGTGTGTGTGTGTGTGTGTGTGTGTGTGTGTGTGTGTGTGTGTGTGTAGATAGATAGATAGATAGAAAGACAGACAGATATAAAACAGAAATAGAAACACATTTTAAAAAATGATAACATAAAATAGGGTATGTTCAAATTTTGGCAGTGGCACTATCATCAGTTTATTTATTTTTTCTTATGTTTCATAAAAGTATTTCTACCACTCTTTACTGTTATTCAAATATGGATCCTTTTGATTAGTATTCTCGCTGAACCTTCTGTGATTTAAGGGAATGTGGGATTAGTTACAGCAAATGTTGGCTTACTGAGGATTTGGTGTTCTTAATTGTAATTGTTTTTCAAATTACTCACTTCATAAGCAAGAGGTTCCACCTTGAAGTGCATTTATTCATGTATGATATCCATGCAATTGATACCTGGCATTTATTTTCTGAGTGGTACTACATTGATTTTCCCTGCACCTTAAGTGAAAGAATGCTCAGATTTTCTTCTGGCTCTATTTCAACAAAGTCTATTTTCTGGTTCCAAAGCAATGAGAAATACTACCTAAATTTTGATGCCAGTTTTTCTTTCATATGCTGATGATTTAACTATAATAGTAGAATAGAAAAGTGGCTTTTTGTTGTAATGGATGTAATAAAATATTTGTCAGTGTACATGGGTTTTTGCTTTAATTTATCAAAATGTTTAGGTTTTGGTAGGGTATGTATATTTAGGGAAATAACACTTGCAACAACTGATATAAAAATTGTGGGTGTTACCTTTGTTGATGAATGCACTATATTAAAACAAAGGGATGAACTTTTAACTTTTATGAGCAAGTTACTCTTAAGCAATGGGCAGCATTTAAGTTGTCTTTTTCAGAAAAAGGTTTTTGTTCATCATATTATGGTTAAAGTTTTTTCCCTTTCCTAAAATGAAAGAAAAAGTATTGCTGGGCAGTGTTTTTAAGTTCTTATGGGGATCCATATTAAACCTGATAAAATAAACCAAAGAGCAAAAGCAGCTACTGCAGATCATAAACCAAGTAAATACAAAAACCAAAATGATCAGGACAGCTAAACAGTTCCGAGTGTAGCTTTTATTGCAAAACCATTTAAAATATTAATGCTTTCATCTAACTAATTGTAGACATCTTCATAAAGAAATAAAAAGACCTAAAAAGGCTGCAACATCGTGAGAACACTCTAAAGCAGCCCCTTTTTATATCAAACAGGAAGTATATAACAAATAAGAGGTATGTAACAAACAGGAAATATTTAACAATGTATCAAAAAAGATTTATAGGTACAAGAGGGCATACTATTGAAGTGACTTTTGAAGTCTTCAAAGGTCACTTCGATGGTATGCCCTCTTGTACCTATAAGTATCCATTACTAGTGAACTGAAATATAAGACTTCTAAACTTTGAGTTTGAGTGCATATTTTAAAGTTAATTTTAAAGTTATTTTTTCGGCACCCTATTTACTTAGAGTGGTTTTCACTTTTACAAAGTTTCACTGTTGTTTTTAAACAGCACAGGTTACTTTTAAATTGCATAGGTCACTTTAAGAATTTTGGTGGTCTTTTTTGATACATTGTTACATACTTCCTGTTGTTACATACCTCCTGTTTGTTATATACTTCCTGTTTGATATAAAAAGTGGTTGTTTTAGGGTGTTCTCATGATGTTATAGCCTTTTTAGGTCTTTTTATTTCTTTCTTTCTGAAGATGTGTACAATTAGTTAAGTGCTAATATTTTAAATGATTTTGCAATAAAAGCTACACCCAGAACCTTTTGGCAAACTTGATAGAATGAAAAACAGTTTATTGCCAAAAAAGATAGAGGATTAGGGATGATAGGTCCAGTTATATATCCTGCATCTTGTGATCTAAAATGGGTGATTGACAAAGTTTGTCAGGTACATAAAGATGTCCTTGGATTATTCCTTTGGGGACAAGTATAAAGCAATATAGGAATGTTGTTTTCAGAAAAAAAAAAGAAAAGTTGTAATGCATTTTCTTATGAATAAAAATGCTATGAAAAGCTTTTTATAGATGTTATCTTTCTCTACTCAAACTTTAAGTAGAAAATTATGGTACAAACCGTTATGGGACAGTATTTCTGTGATAGGCCCTGGATCAGACTTAATGCTATGTATCTGAAAAGCATCTTAGCTAAGAGAAGGAACTTTAACTCATTCAAGCATAAAAGACCTTTTTTGTATACTTCCAGTTATCATTCATAGCTCCTTATAGCATTCAGGACTTTTTTGCATCTGCCTTCTATTACTAAGTGTTCATATTTTGGCAATGAGACTATCATCAGTTTGTTTTTTCTTATGTTTCATATCTACCAGCTAATAATAGACAGCATTAGACAGGACAGGGAATAATTAAGAAAACGACACTAAGATTGTTAGTCTAGGATGTCCTGCAGTAGAGAAATTAATCACAGTTTGTCACATTATTTATATGTTCATATTTATGTTCATGTTTTTATAACTGAGAGACCTCTATGCTATTGAGGAATATGGTGTAAAATGCCATGGTGGGAGATTGTCAAAGTCTATTTATATTATGCTATACTGGCAATGCTGCTAGTTGTTTGTTAGTAATAATGAAAATAAGCAAGATTGTCATATGTACTTAATAATTAAAAAAAATGGGTCAGTTACAACTATCGTATGGCATCAGGTGAAACCTTAGACGTTGCTGAAGAAAACTTTGATTGATAGTTGCACTGTACGCCATGCACCTTGAGAAATATTCATTGTAATTTATATTGTTAATTACATAATAAAGCAAATGTTTTCATATTTCTGTGAATATCTCAGTAAACATGCATTCAGGGGAGAATTTATTGTGTTCATGTGAACACCAGCATTGCAAGGATGAAAACAAGGGGAAGTTGCCCTAGGTACAACCCATTCATGTGACCAGTAGCATTGCAAGGATGAAAACTAGGGGAAGTTGCCCTAGGTACAACCCATTAGGAAGCATGATCAAGAAGTGCACTTCCTGTATTATTTTTAGCACCAGAATTGTTTTTTTTTTTGGTCTTCAAGGGGGGGGGGTTGCTGTAGGAAGCCAACTGGTACAAATACATAGACTGTTAGGAGGCATGATTGAGAAGTGCACAAGTACACTTCCTTTGTTATTTTTGAGTACCAGCATTTCTTGTTTTCTTTTTTCTTCACGTAAAAAGGTGAGGCAATGGGGTGTTACACTGGAAGGGGGCACTGGGTGCTGGGCACTAGATGAACCTGTTAATGACTTTTTACATTTGTTTACCGGGATAGTCCTACTGGACACAGGTCCATTTACAGTGGAGGCCCGGGGAGAAAAGCTCCATAACAGTTTAGTTCCAGTTTACAGTGTGTTCACAAATCAAATGTTCAGACATAGGTTCTGTATAATTTCTGATAAGTTCAGAAACATTTCAATAAGTTCAATCCTCAGATGATCAGACATAGATTGTGTACAATTTATGATAAGTTCAGCATATCAAATGTTCAGGTACAGATTATGTACAGTTCACAATAAAGTTCAGCAGGTTGAAATAAATTGTTGTACATTGTTAAAACAATATACTATATATATCAGACAGTGAGAGTAGAAATTGTGGTCAAAAGAGATATGTTTGAATGTTATATGATGCATGGGCATATCCATTTATTCATGAGATGGGCTTTTAGAGAGTTGTTAAAGATATTGGGTGATGTAGCTGAGGTAAGCTTAGGAGGAAGGTTATTCCAGTTTCTTGATATGCTATGGGAGAATAGTGCTTGTTCTGCGTAGTTGTTGGCTTTGGTGATAGTTAGTAGTGTTTTTTCTGAGGAGCGTAGGGGATGATTTGATGTGTGCTTGGTTACTAACTGACTAAGAGATGGGGTTTTGAGTGGATAGTTGAAAATATTGTAGGCAATTGTTAGTTGATGATAGTTGATTAGCTGGGGTAGTTCTAGCCATTGCAGTTTACGTAGTGCATGACAATGTTGTGATTTGTAATTGGATTTAGAAGCAAATCTGGCCATTTTATTGTAGCATGACTGGAGTTGTTCAAGGTCCTGTTCTCTTATGTGTGTAAGGATTAGAGCGGCATACATTAGAGTAGATAGAAGGTATGTTTGGGCAAGTGTTATGTGTGCTTGGTCAGTTAGGAATTTTTTGTGTGTATATAGTGTTCCCAATTTTTTGTGGACTTTTTTTATGGTTTGTGCTATATGTACATCGGACAGTAGTTTGTTGTCTATTTCCACACCGAGGAGTTTGGTATGGTTTGTGGGTAAGATGTTGGTACCATTTTTGGCACTGATTGTAAAAGGTTGGTTGATAGATTTAGATTTGTTAGGTGTGAAAATGAGTAGTTTGGTTTTGTTGGGATTAAGGATTAGTTGTATGTGGGTAATCCAGTTTTCTAACGAGGTGAAGGAGTCTTGAGTAAGTTTTTGAAGGGTTGTGAGTGATGGTGCCGAGCAGATGAGAGTGGAGTCATCTGCGTATTGTATGAGTGAGGCATTTTGGGTGGAGGTCTGGAGGCTGTTAGTGAAAATGGAAAAAAGTAGTGGTCCTAATATTGATCCCTGTGGGACACCTATGGTTGTAGGTAGTAGTGGTGATAGTGTATTCTGCCACTGAACAGACTGCTGTCTGCCTGATAAGTAGCATTTAAACCATGCAATAGTGGAAGGGGAAAAGCATAAGGAGGACATGGAGTCCAGTAGCATGGTGTGTGACACTATGTCAAATGCTTTGGATAAGTCAAGAAATATTGCTGATACAAAATTGTTGTTATTTCTGTGATGGTTCACTATGTTTGTAAAGTTCAGAAGAGCGGTAGTGGTGCTATGGTGTTGTCGGAAGCTGTGTTGAGTGGGTGACAGCAGGTTGTTAGAGTTTAGGAACTGTACAATTTGGGAGTGTATACATCTTTCAAGTATTTTAGATAATGGGGATAGGATGGCTATTGGGCGGTAGTTGGATAACTCATAACAGTTTCCTCCTTTGTGGAGAGAGATGATGTTAGATATTTTCCATAGTTTAGGAATGTAGGCTTCCTGTATGGAGCGGTTTATTAGGATGGATATTGGGTATGAGAGGGAGTCAGCTGTCATTTTTAGGAAGTCAGCAGGTAGGTTGTCTGCAGCAAGGGTGGTGGGTTTGAGTTTTTGTAGGAGTTTTTTAATAGTACCTGTGGGGACAGGAGAGAGTATGAGAGAGGGGATATTGTTAAGGGGCTTGCTAGGTGGGGTTGGGTGGTAGGTTTTGGGGATCTGGGAGGACAGTGATAGAACTGTTTGAGTGAAGTGTTGGTTAAATTGGGTTGCAATGTCTGTGGTGTTATTACTGTGGTGGGAGTTGGGGTGGATGCTTTTTCAGGGTTAAGTAAGGAGTTGATGGAATTCCAGAATTTTTGTGGGTCTCTTGTGTGCTTGGTTTGGCTAGTGAGGAAATAGTTTTGCTTATCGAGTATGGTTTGTCTTTTTGCTTGGTTTCTTAGTTTTTGGTAATTTTGTTTGTTTAGGTTGGTATTGTCTTTTTTCCAGGATCTCCATGCTCTATCTCTTGCTTTTAGTAGGGCTCTTGTGTCCCTGCTTAGCCATGGAGCATAGTTTGACTTGACTCTGATCTTTCTAATGGGTGCAGCTGAGTTGAGGATGCTAGTGAAAGTGTTGTTGAAGTAGTCTATGGCTTGGTCTAAGTCTAGTGTCAGTAGTGGATTCCAATTACAGTGTTTTAGGGTGTGGTTTAGTTCATGTGTATTTAGTTTTCTGTTATCTCTGACTTGTCTAAAGATAATTGGGTTGGTTATGTTGGAGCGTTTTCGCAGGAGGAATGTAGGGAGGTGGTCACTCAGGGTGTCTGGTAGACATCCGGTGTGATAGTAATGTTTTGGGTATTTTACTAGTGTCCAGTCTAAGATCGATTGTTTGTGTGATCTTTTGTCTACTCTAGTAGGTTCTTGAATGAGCTGGGTATATGTCTGATTAACCAAAATGTCCTAATAAGATATGTACATGAGGATTTATTTCCAAGATATGACAATTTGTGTAAGTTTAGCAAAAAATATCATTCATAGTTTGTGTGTATTATAATATATTATAGTAGTTATGGAAAGACTGTCAATGCACTGACTATTATAATTGTAAATAATTCTTCTTACTGATTGCTATTTGTATAGTTTTACTAGCTTTTAATATTTACAAAATATTTACATTCATTTATCTATTTTTTTAAGTTTATTTTTCAGAAAGTGCTCTGGAATGCAAGGATGTGTGTAGGCTGTTGGAGGTATGACATTACATAACACCTATGTATTAATGAGTACAGAATATTCTTGACATACAAGATTTCTTATGGCATTTGCTGTCAAGTAAGTTGCCAGTTAAATGTCAAAGTATAAAAATACATGAATACAGATTATGTGGCATATATAAAGTCAAGGAATCATTGTGTCATGGTTTCCCTGATTGCTCTTGATCTGCTGATTGTGATTTCCTATTTCCTACTGTTATGTAATGTGATGTTTATAAATAAAATCCTTCCATTATTTTTGATAAGCGCCATGAGATCTTTTACATCCAACTGGTCTACCACAAACTCAAAGTGTTGGAACATAGTTTTAACTTCTCATCCAAAGGTAGGCACGCTCAGAAGTTCAGCACCTCCTCTAATGCAGTACAGTGTCAGCAATCCAATCACCTAGAGTGAGAATAGAGCCCATGGCCCACCAAAGGCAAGTGTACAATCTGTTGAGTCACCTACACTGAAAATGCAAACATTTTCAAAAGACTCATTGAATCTCTACTATACCACCCTAAAATATATCCATTAAAGTGTATCATGTTTATCAATGAATATATATTACTAAAAACAGCATAATCAAACCACCATCTACCACAGATCAATACAATACTCTGGTCATAATGAGTCTCAGTCAATTACTCCACAAAATATGAAAACAATATGCTATCTGAACTCTTTGACACTGTGTTGAGAAAAGCATTCATAAAATACAAAATCCCTTATCCAGTACCAGATACTGCTTCCCCACTCCTGTTCTATCTTTATCCAAATGTAATAGCTGAAATCACCAAGTAAACCTGATCATACTGAATATTCCACCAAATAACTACATTTAAACACATTTGCATGTAAATCTAAGGATGCAAAACCAAAAATTCATTTAAAAATGTCTGAAGGCATATATTCTACTTTCTTTACTAAAATCATAAAATCAACTACATAAGAGTGCACAAAGGATAATGTACTTCCAAACTTAACTGTTTTCTCTTTCAAATGATACCTTATAATAATAGCTTTAATAAATGACTATATAACAAACAAACTCTGTTGGTTAGAGTGTTTGAAATCAGTTTAATTTTGTTTACCAGAGCTGCACAGAGGTTAGCAACAAGCAATTGATCTCCTGTGTTATCTGAAGCATCCACTGCCTGCTATTGAAAACTAAGTATCATTTTTACTTGATCTGCACTTCTTGCATTATATTTTACTGTGTGCTCTTATTTTGAATAGTATTTTACTGTATTTTTGCTGTTTCCTGCACTTTTAGCCTAGCATAGACTTGGTTCAGATTTGCTGGACCCAATCTGCTTTTACAGTTTCTGAACACTAATCCAGCTTTTCTCCACAAAGACGGCCTCCCCTACACCCTAGTAAAAGTAGAGTGTAGCTAAGGACCTATCTGAGTGGTGATTGTTGGCCCAGGGCCCACTTTAGTGTGCTACTATTGGTTAGAGTGTTTGAAATCAGTTTAATTTCATTGCTACTTTTTTGCACACATCAGCTTGGGTTTGTATGGTGTGCATCACCTGCATAACCATACATTACTGCACAGTGGAGGATACCATTGGTGGTTATAGATGCAAATCTTAGATAATTTTCCCTTAGTCAACTGCTTGTGCTCCATTGGAGGTTTCTCACTGTTATGCTTCACTGCCTGATTAGACACTCAGCTGAGCCTCTGAGGTTCCTCCACAAGTCTTACCCGTTAAGCCCCTCGCAGTTTAGAACTTTTTCTTGTCCCTCAACCATACCTGGTCCTTCTAGTCCCTCTCTTTTACTGACCACAGTACTTCACCTAGCATCATGAATGGACAATTTCCCACCATTTTTCCACTCAACCTGATTGACATCGGTATCCTGAGGCAATGTAGCAATTGCCTCATGTACACTGACAACCTGCTTCTTCTAAGTCACACAAATTCAATATGTGAGAGATGCATCTATATTAAGAACCTTGAATCTAGACTCTCTTTCTCACAAATCAGCATAAAAGATACTAAGCAAGTTGTCAGCTCACATACTTCACCTCCTGCACCATCCATGCATACAACACCTAAACCTACTTATGCAGAGGTTCTCACTAGAAACCTGCCTAAAGATCAGAGACCTTCCAAATGTAAACACACTTTACTTAATACATTCCCAGCAAATCACAATAAATATACAAATGCACACACCAGTGTCTCACCAAGCATGTCCCTAAGGCAAAACACAAAATCAAATGTTTTAGTCACACATGACTCCATTGTAAGACACAGAGATATCCCACACACTAGATTAGATAAGAAAAGGTCACGGTCAGCTATCTTTCAGGTGCCAGGATCCACCACATCACCCATGCACTCAAGAATCTTTACAACAGGCACTGTTATGACTCTGTTATAGTCCATGTTCATGTGAATGACTTGAGATGTACCTCACTGGGCTATATGAAGAAAGACATGACTGAACTCTCTGATTATGTGTCCCAGATGGGTATGTCCCTAGCCTTAAGCAGCATTCTACCTTCATCTAGGATGATGCCTCAGTGCAGACAAAAAATGATTGGCGTCAACAATTGGCTTAGTTTCTGGTGTCATTCTAAGGGGATCCAGTATCTGTCAGCCTGGGATGATATGGTTGATAGACCATGATGCTTTGTCACTTCTGGGCTTTCGACTACTGACAAAGGCTCTTGCTTTCCCCATAGTGCCTTTTTAGGCAATGTCACAAAAACAAAGTTCCTGATGTAAAAATATCCTCAAAAAACAACCTTAAGTTTATGTTGCTAAATGCTAGGAGTCTAAATCTGAAACTGCACTCAGTGGTTCAAGACCACAGAGAGCACCCTGGCCCTACCAGGATATAATCCCTTTCACATGTTCAGACCACAAAATGAATGCATGAAAATAAAAGGAGGAGGAGTATCAGTATTCATCAAAGATAAATACATGTCCAGATTGGTTAAACAGAATGATTCCCTAGAGTTACTCCATGTGCAAATAACTATAGGCAAGACCCCTCTCCAAGTTTTACCCAGCTATAGATCCCCATCCATGAACCATGATATCCACACTGCCTACTTGGATCTACTTGAGTCACTCAAAATACAACCAAACACCCTGGTTTTTGGTGACTTTAACTACCTGTCCATAGATTGGGTAAATTATACATGTACAAACACATTCACCCAAAGATTACTGGACAATGACTTAAATGACTTACAGCAGATATTGGGCACCCTCCACAATGGGCCCAAATATTCTAGACTTGGTACTCACCGACATGGTAGAATGTTGCACCACCACAAGTGTGTGGCCCTCCCTGGTGATGTCTGATCATAAATCAGTCTCTTTAAAAGTAACAATAGCATCAACCCTCCCTCAGGAGAAATTAGATGAAAAAACTTCTCCAAAGCCATCTACAGCCTCTGACAAGAAGGCATTAATAACTTCAAAGCTCCTGCCCCCACTGATGGCAAGGACACCTATACTGGGATATACAACAATGCATTGTATAAACGTCTATACAATTGTATTGCCTCAACAGTTCCTGATAGGAACAAAACAAGATCCTCAAGAAAAAAGAAGCCTGCCTGTTGGACATCCACCATAAACAGGTTATATAATAGGAGAAAGAAATTGCTGTTTAAGAGCAAGAAGGAATGACCTCAGAATTGGAAGCACACCCATCTCAGCTTGAGCAAGCAAGTAAGACATCTTGTAAATTCCTCTAAAGCTAGCTATGAATCTAGATTAGCATCCCTAGCTAAGGACAACAATAAGACATTCTTTAGCTACATCCAAAACCTTAAAGGAAAATCCCAGATTTGCCCTAAACTAGTAGAGAATAGTACCACATATACTGAACCAGTGGAAATAGCCAACCTGTTAGTAGACAGGTTCGGTGAAAACTTCTCTCCCCTCCCAAACCACATATACCCCAAAATATTCCTGCCACCTGTTCTCCACCTACTGTCTCTAAAGAGCAGATCTTAACTGCTCTCTCCAAGGTGAAAAACACAGCCTCTGTGGGACCTGATAACATTCCAGGCTGCATTCTCAATGGTTTAAAACAGGAGTTAGCAACACCATTGGGTGATCTTTTCAACCACAGCCTAAGCACTAGTTTTGTTGCTGCTGAATGGAAACCAGCTACCGTCATCCCCTTGCACAGGGGGGTTCATCCACTGACCCTGGGAGCTATAGATCCATTAGCCTAGCTAGCTTTATCTGCAAGGCCATGGAGATAATCATCATGGACCTTATCAATAAGTATATAGGAGCCCTTCAAACAATTGACCCGATCCAGTTTGGTTTTGTTAAAGGGAGATCCTGTCTGTTGAACCTGGTGGACTTCTTTGAGACTGTTACCAAGGCCCTGGACAAAGGCAAATCTATGCATATGGGCTACCTAGACCTGGCCACAGCATTTGACACAATCCCCTCTCCGGCTTCATTGAAAAACTCACCCAGATCTGGCTCAATCCATATTCTGTCAAGTGGGTTGCAAACTGTCTCACCAACAGAACACATACATTCAAAATAGGGGACTCCACCAGCAGACCCATTATCAGTGGTGTTCCACATGGATCAGTACTGGGGGCCCTATTGTTCGGAATCTACTTCTCAGGAGTACAGGCAAAAACAAAAGGTCTGTGGCTGGCAAAGTTTACTGGTGATTGCAAACTGGGAGCAGCCATTGAGTCTCCAAATGATGTCAACATTCTACAAGAAGGATTTCCACAAACCAATGACTGGTGTCAAAGTCATGGTCCTAAACTCAATGCAAAAAAATGCATTATCATCCCCTTTGGCAAAGGCGATGTCCCTGCACATTACCATATTAATAATAACACTCTAAGCTCTAAATCAATGGTGAGAGATTTGGGCACACAGGTTGACAGCAACCTTTCTTTTGATCACTATGTCTCCACAGTGGTAAGGAAGATCTTCTATGTTGCTCACTTCATAAGCAAGGGCATAGCTTCCAGAACAAAAATGGTTATAACCCCCCTGTACTCTTCCCTCATCAGGCCAATAATAGAGTACAATGCTCCCTTTGGTATGTACCTAAAAAGGCACCTGCAGCAAATGGAGAGACCTCAATGGTTCCTCACAAAAAAAATTCAGGGTATTCAGCATATCTTACGTCGACAGACTGAAATCACTGTCACTATACTCTGTATCATATAGACTACTTAGAGGCGACCTGTGCCTTTCATACGGAGCAACCTCTGATCCTGCCTTAATGAAAATGCTGCACATTTGTAAGTCAAATGGTACACAATGCATTCACTCTAGGGACCTTAGCCTAGCATGTGACTTCAACAGGACTTGGTGGGGAGACAGATATATCTCCCAGAGGTTGTCTCTCCTCAGGAATAAACTTCCAGTGCAGGCTAAACAGATCCCCTCATTAACCCTTTTTAAGTGTAACTCAGACAATTGGATGGGAAACTACAAATTTAACCAAGGGGTTTCACCTGTGTCCCTCTTGGATAGGGTCAGTCTAAGATGATTTAGATCTCCTTATAACATAGACCATATCTCTAGACCCTTAAGGGAATAAGAGTTTAACTTAGGTAGGATTGTAAGGGTCGTAGAGCCATTAACCCAGCAACCTCATCTGAACCTATAAAAACAGACTCAAAGGACATCCATGATGAAGCATAGAAACTTGAAATCATCTAACCCCCAAACATTCATGAAAGAGAGCTGCAGAACCAGTAACTTGCATACAGATGATAACCGTGACCATAAGACTGGAAAGCCTTTGTCAACAAATCCAAATGCATGCTATGCAACACTTTAACAAAAAATGAATCATAAACGTATCACTTTTCTTTGAAGCCAAAAATTTGGAGTTCCGTAATGAAGTGCAAAATCCAGTTAACACATTTTTCAGGACTACTCCTCCGACTTCTACTGCCACCATATTCTACAAGATCTATAATATAAGTGCTACGTTTTTGTTATCAATGTATAATCAACATTCAAGAAAATAATGCAATGCCAGTTCTCTTTATAAGGTCTCTATGACCCTTCTCATACCTGGCAAATAATTCCATAACACAGCTTTTACCCTTCACCATTCAAATACCTGTCATTCAAAGCGTCCACTAAATGGGACAACATTCTTTCATCTAGGATGCCATTAAACACATAAGTTATACCACCCAAACCCAAAATATTTTCCTTATGGATCTTGCAGGATACCCTCAGTATCTCTTGTCATCCATGTGGAACATCCAACAAATCCATGTGCAGTCTGGCCAGCTGGTCACAGAACAAATCATCACTGGAAGCTCAGTACCTAACTGTCTATAGATTCCTTGTTAGATATCTGATACATGGATCACTGCTGCAGTAAACTAAGCAATAAGGGTCTTACCCCCTGCACTGGCCCACTTCCCAGAGCTTTGGGTATCCTTCTAGGTGCCCAAACCTACATGAGCTCATAAAGGTACTCCATATAAAAGGCAGTTGGTAAATCAAGCACTCTTGAGGTTGTTTGCCACTAAAGTGTGCTCTTCTTCTGCAGGCCCTTTGATTTTGTTAGTCAATTAGCAATATTTCAAGAGACAGGTCCCTGTTTGGCAAATACTTCCTATTGTTATTGAAATTTTTTTGAGGAAAACTTGCATGTTTTCTGTCAGAAAATGTAACTTGTGCTAAGAAACTATGATTAGGGCTGTCATATTACTTTGAAGAGAACTATCACTTTGGTGATTGTGTACATTTTTTTTGAGGAAATATTTCATTTTTGACTAAACTTATTCATGTATTTAATGTTAGTGTGTTTGGGAGAGGATATTGTGCTTATGCAGGATTGACAGTGGTTTTAAGAACCTCTTGTATTCTACTGTTGACCTTATTGACTCTTCATGGGCCTGGGAAGATTTCAGAGCTCCTTCCCACCTTACTAATGAAGTAGCAGTTGGCCTCCATGGTGGTATATTCCTCAGCACACAAAAAAAGAAAACTTATTAAGGAGTCTTCAAGGATCAGACTGGCTTCTAGTTTGCCTGTGCTGCTGGTGTATGACTGTTGAGTCCATTGGTTGTTCCTCGGACCACCATTCGTTTCTGTTTTGCACTCTTGGTATTGATTCCCAGCCATCAAAGACTGAGGAGTAGTCATCTCTTCTGCATCTGTAGGGATGCCCTTGGCAGGCAAAGGAGAGCAAGTATTTCAGTGTTTTGGGAAGAGGCAGGTTAAGTGTTTTCACGTAGCTGGGCAAGGGTTCTGGATGCCGGGTCCAGTGTGCCATGCTGTGTTTAGGCAGTATGTGCTTAGTGAGAAAAACTTCCAGTCTCTTGTTTCTATTTCCAAAACAAAATCAAGAAACAGCTGACAACCATATAAATCTACAAAGTCAAAAGCTGAAACAACAGTTTGGAAACAGATGCATACAACCCTCAAACAAAAGCCAACGCATGAAGTGAGTGAAAATACTTCTTTAATGGACCAAGTAAATCAGATAAAACACAAACACATTTTCCCATTAAGCGCTTTCATCCACGCTATGGTGAACTTCATCAGAATGTATAACAACTGTTTTTAAAACTATTTAAATATCTTTTGGTGCCAATAGTCACTCCAACTCCCAAAATTTAAAGTGACCCAGTGCCTGTATTAACAATTCATGTTAACCACAAACAAAATTACAAATTCCCTCACAGTTCAATACTTGATGCATTAACTAAAATAAATGCATATAATTGTATAATTAATTAACTCTACAGTATGAAAGGCTTATTGTATACTGACCAACAACATCCAATTAAATAATTAGTGCAATTTCCTTTAAAAATACATTTCATAAAAAACTCAGTACATTCTTATGGAAAATCAGTGCATTTCATGAAAAAATCTGTACATTTCATTATAAAAATATATATACCAATACATTTCATTAAAAAATGTATATCAATTAATCTGATCAAAAATATATAACTACATATGCATGACCTAAGGGGGTGTACTTCAGGCATTTCTTCCCAGACTGAACATTCTGATAGTGAGGAAAATATAGCTTCAGACTTTCCTGCTGAACATATTTTTATAGACATTTTATATAATGTGAAACAGGTTAATCAGTGGGGCCAAAATGAGATTCCTATAGTACAGAAACTGTATTATAATTTATTACAGCTACAGATGCATAAAGCGATACTTCTTCCTCCTGTATTGCCTAGATTAGAGAATATTTCTGCCACTGCAACCTGTCTACCTAAAGGTTATCCTTCTGCTCCGAATAGGTCTGTCAGGTTATACAAGGTGCCCCAGACACACAAGTACCTGTTTTCCCATCCTAAAGCAGACCCAGAGGTCCTTTCTCTTTGTAAGTCTGGTACTGCTGCTGTTAGGTTACTGCTACTAACTCCATTTCTTCTGACAACGATGGGAAAGCAATGGGTAAATTAAGGAAAAATGTATTCTTCTAACACTTTAACTTTAAAGATTTTAATTGTCAAAATGACATGTTGAACTTTTTGCCTGTGTCTTCAGACACCATGTAGAAGTTAATGGTTAATGTTCCTTCTTCTGAGGTAAAGAACTATTAAATGCTTCTGTGACCTCTGTTTCTCTGGTGACTAAACATATTTGAACACGTACTTATGATGCTGCTGATACATCATCCAGAGCAGCTGCTTCTGGATCAGTTTTAAGGAGACTTGAATGGCTTATTTCTCAAAGTCTTCTTGAGGATGTTAAATCTGAGCTTTTAAATTCTTCTTTAGATAGAGAGGCTCCACTTGGTCTTATTGAAGCTGCAGAGCTTAATAAGTGTGTTGAAAAGGGATAATTGATTCAGATTTTTCAACCATCCTTTTTCAGACCAAATAATATTTTCCCTCCTTCTCAGTCCTCTTTTCCAATAACAGATTAAACAGCACTGAGCCAGTAAGAAGAATTTTCAAAAACAAAAGAAATGGGGTTTAAAAAACAAAGGAAAAAAACTCCAAAAATCAAGGACAGTCCCCACAACCAGCATGATTATCCACCTGTTCAGCCCCCCTCCCCACACTGGAAATTTTTCTATGTACCTGAGACTTCATCTTCCTTTTTGGCATCAGATAGTCCAAGACATTTGGGTCCTGAAGATACTCCAGCAGAGGTACTCTTGACAATGAGAGTCTCTTCCTCCTTTTCAAGGGACTCTGTCTGCCGAAAGGCCTGCGCCTATGACATTTTCCTACAGGCTTGGTCGAAAATTCAACTTTTCATAAAGAGCTTCTTCAGCTCTTTGACAAACATGGATTTGAATATATGGACTTAGTCATTAAGTTTAATAATAATACTATCAAAATGCTTACTAAGGATATCATGGGGATAAATAATTCTATCACCCAAGACTTGGCCTTTATTGACAATCAGTTCAAATATGCTCATATTATACGATCTATAGGAGAACAGATGAGTGTGATAAAAACCAGGAAAATTAAGAAATTGACAAGGGACGTGGAAGCATATAATAACAATACTGTCTATCTAGCCCCACCTAGCTCACAAGTATGGTACAATAGATTAAGAAATTAGTCTAATGGTCCTGATACTCATGAAATGAACAATGACTGGTATGATGAGAATTTGGATGATGGTGATGACTTTTTAGAGAATCAACAAACTGCCCCCCCCCAAGGCGGTCTGAATGTTTGAAGAATCAGAACAATCAGAACAAAGTGCAACCAATGTACCCATCAAGGGGTTCACAGTCCAATTGTCCAATATGGCCTTGAGCTGGCCAAACATCCTTGCCAGACTTAAACATCTGCAGAAGTGTCAGGTACAAACAAACCCTGCATAAGTAGCACTGTTCTGAAATATAACAGCTGTACTCATGTAGAACTAAATCATCTAGCCATTACACACAGTCCACGGGAGTCATGAAGCTAATATATCTCTGCGTGTCCATATAGCTGTTGAAATATATCACAATAACACATCTAGGCCATCTCCCTTGAAAGTAAGGCAAACGGACAACACCCAAAAGGAGTACTCACTTATACACCACTGTTGCCATGGTATCAGCTAATGGAGTAGATGCACAGCTGATGTGCATCCAATTAACTACTTTGGAACAGCAATTGGTGGACAGGATACCACATGTTACCAATATGTAACTAGAAAAGGATGTGTTATCCAGTGCAACATTACAAATAACATTGAAAGCAAACCGAAAAGGATTGAATCAACTGTTAACGATACCTCGGGTTACTAATAAGGTATGTAGAACAGTCAGTATTTCTGTGTATGTAGTACTATTCTGTAGTATTTAAAGTGCATGCAATCCATATAGTAGAAACAGTTATCTTGTAGTAATGTATTGCTAAACATAGTAACACTTGTAGTATTTGTGTCTACTGCTGTAGATCACAAGGCAAACACCGGATACAACACAAGGGATGCTATATAAGGGCTTTGAACAGAAATACTCCTCACCAGCCAACATCAGTGGCAGGGTTGGTCCAACAACTATGTGCTATAACAGGGGCTAGTATATGTTGATATATTGTAACTGTAGCCAGATGTATGGGTGTAATACAGAGAATAACATGGCCACTGTGCAAGTATGTTTTGCATTGTGGGATATTGTGCCAATAACTGTGTAATGTACAGTATTGTAGACAGATATGTATTATAAGCTACATAGCATTACTGTAATGGTAGGAAAACATTAGTTATGTCAATTGCCATTTACAATACACAATAACAGGATACATATGTCTTTTAGTGAGCCGACAGTTTATCAGCATGATAACAAAGTAAAATGGAAGAGCTATTTAACTATCCATTCACATAAGACATGTAATATGTGCAAAGGTAGGTACTAGGCTGTCTTACCAAGGGTATCTGTAAGCCTAGCTAGCGTGTGTTATCTTTTGCCACCCCCATATGGTGGTTCCCTGTGCCTCGGAATGGCAGAGCCAATAGTTCCCTGTGCCTCTGTCCAGCAGAGCCACTGCAGTGATCCCCGGGTACATGTCTGTCTCCCATCCACACATCAAGGTTTCCCTTGAAGAGTGCTCATGAGGGGCCCTGCCTGATGTACATTGGAATCGCATTCCAAAGCATAGGGAGTGTCCGGGTCAGGAATCTATCCATTCAGCACATCCTACTCACCGTTGTGGTTAGGTGTATATCCATAGAGCATGTGGCTCTCAGGTGCTTCTGTTTAGGTGGAGCATATCCAGCAATACAGGGTTGGACATGGGCCTTGTATGTCAAGCAAAGATCACCTGTGAGTATGCGGTATGCAACTGAGTACAGCTGGAGTTTCGTAGGTTGGGCTGCATAGGTCATCTGTTTGAGGTCAGTAATCCTCTTGGTGTGGTACTGGTGTGGACTTCCAAGCTGTTGCAGCTGTCTTTTAAGGTATATCCCAAATGGGGTGTTGTATCATTTAATGGGTCTGATATGACATGTGTAGAGTCACAATGGCCCCTTTGATCAGGATGCGAACCCATTACAGATTAGGTGGGCCATGTAGAAGGATATTCTAACCACCTTGTCATTATGGGTATCGAAGGAGAGATTGCTATCTACTGTTGTTTCCGGATCCCATATTACCTTTTTTGTATGTAGGGGACTAGCATCTATGTGGTAGTCTGCGGCTAATTAGTTATATCCAAAGGGGATGACTATGCACTTTTAGGTATTCAGCTTGATGCCATGATATTAACACCAGGTATCCGTCTCAGTGCGACCCTTCCAGAGGGCGTCTGTAACAGCTGCAGAAACAATTATGTCCCCTAATTTGCAGTCGTCTGCAAACCTTTTCAGCCAAAGCCCTCCTGTGCTTGTCTGTACATCAGAGAAGTAAATACCGAGCATGAGGGGTCCTAGGACTGAGCCCTGGGGGACAGCAGTTGTAACTGGTATACAGTCGGACCTAGGGTATGCAACTCCCACTGTGTGTGTTCTGTCCGTGAGCCACTTTGCAAACCATCATGTGATGTAGGGGTTAATGTTCAGGTGGATGGGTATGTTGATAATACCAGAAGGAGGAATGGTGTTGAAAGCCTATGAGAGATCTAGGTAGGCTGTGTGGACCTCCTTACCCTTATCTAATGCCTTGATAACTGTCTCTAAGAAGTCCACGAGGTTTAGGAGGCATGGTCCGGCCTTAATGCCAAACAGGGTGGAGTCAAAGGTTGGGAGGTACCCAATGTCTCCGTGACAATGATCCATGATGTGCACCACAGCCTTGCAGACCAGGCTAGTCAGGCCTATAGGGAAATAGGTCCCATGGTCCATTGTGGCGCCACCTTTGTGGAGTGGGATAACTGTTGCTGTGCACCATTTAGGGGGCACTATGCCCGATGTGAGGCTATTATTGAACATGGTGCGTAGGTGAGGAGACAGTACGATCCGAAGTTTGTGTAAAATGCAGCCTGGGATGTTGTCCGGTCCCATGGATGCTGTGATATTGCCTTTAGAGTGTGCAGCTTTGAGAGGGATCTGCCAGGATGTTGCCAATATCAATTGTTTTTGTAATGTTCGTGCCTTTGTGCTGTAACTCAGAGCAGATCTGGTTGTTGACATCAAGGCTTTCTGGTTGTTGTTGGTATTAGTTGCATTATAGTTTTCGTAGCTAGCTTTGGAGGATCTTATAAGGGATCTCACCTTCTTACTGAGGCTGGCCAGGGATCTCCTCCACGCATGGTATTATACTCTCATTTGCAACAGTGTCTTCCTCCTGTAGTACAATATGTTTATGGCAGGGGACCACCAGATTGGTTTAGTTAACTATGAGTATAGCGTCCAGGTTCTGTTTGGGATAGCACAAGCCATGCACTCCTGTAAGTGCTTATAGAGTGCAGGATTCAGCAGTTGTAACAGTACTGTCCATCTGCATGGGTGTCATGACGTCCACCACATCTGCCTTAAGAAGCATGTAGTTGGCCTTGTAGACATATTATACTGTGGGTCCCTTAATAGGGGGTAGGTGCGGGATGTGGATATCAACAGTGTTCAGCACATGGTCTGATTGGACCAACGAGGAGTTGGATTCATGTGTGGAGCATCAGTCACTCATGGTGGTAATGACTAGGTCTAGGATATTGTTGCCCCTGGTGGGTGTGTGGATATATTGAGTCAGGGCATTGCTGTTTATGAATTCCAGAAACCGTTGAGCTAATGTGTTGGTACACAAGTAGTTTTCCCAGTTAATGGTGGGGTAGATACAGTGAGGCTTATGTGATGAGTGTGTTGTGCAACTGTGTACCTTCTCCACATGACAGTCAGGGTCAGGCTTGGTTGGAGAGACCTTTACCTCCAGTTTGGCTAGATGAGTGCATCTCTCACAGGTTGTAGCATTGGGTGGTAGGTGGTGAGGCTTGTCTGTGTACATGAGGCAATGTGTACATTGCCTCAAGATGTCCAGATTCATCAGATAGACAAGTGAGAACACTGGCAGTTGACTCTTGATCATGCCTGAATATAGAACTACATTCACCTAGATAAGTGAGGAAAGTGAGTACAAGAGCTACATTACTCTACGCAAGTGAGAAAAGTATGTACAAAACCTGTTCACCCTTACCTGTAGGTGATGTGGACGATTGAGTGCTATAGTAATTATTAGCTTATGTACTGTTTACAAGTCCTGAACAAGTGCTTAGCATGAATAAGCAATCCAAATAGGGTCTTGGATAATATAACAACACAGCCCCTCCCCCCAACAGGTACACAAGCATATATCCATATACACAACAAGGCCCCTGTACCCACAACTATGCAGGTACAAGCTGCACTCAATCCGCATGGGACCTGCCCACATCACAGGTTGTATCATACACATATGTCAAAATAAGATGCTCTCCACATACACATCATGTAAAACATAGCTCCATGTCAGGTTGTGTACACACTGAATGGTGCACACCAACAGGTATCACAACCCACAAAGGGGGAGACACCACTGATAATGGGAAGTACTGCACTACTACCCTGCTGTGTCTGGTCTGGAAGGCCATGAACCTTGATCACTTAAGTGATGTCAGCAGTACAGATGTATATGACAGTATGGTTGATGTCACACTGCATATCATAACCTTGACAGGTCATAGGACATCATCACCCATACTGTGTACCACCTCCACTTGGTATACTAGATGTACATTCCTATGTCACAGGAGTGTTTTGCAACAGGACTGCTGGCAGAAACAACACTACAGAAGGTGTCTGAATAATACGTGATCATCACACCAGTGGCAGCTACAGTATGTCAGGGTTAATGAATTCTATTCCCCTTCATTGTAGTCCATATCTTACAGACAAACAGATGGCATCTGCCTATTGAAGTATGTGAATGACTATGACCTAGGAGCAATAGCTGACTCTCATTGTCACCCCTATGTTAATAACCCTGTACCCATGAACTACCACCTAGGCAGCAGTCATCATAATGGACACTTGTATGTGAGGGATGCAGCTGGGCAGTTGTCTTTCCTGTGATAGCTACATCACCACACCTGTCAGGGAGTCATATGTGACAACCCTAATAATAATAGGGTGCCATTCATGAATATAGAGATCATTGTCCAGCCATACAGACCACTCAAGTGACCCATATCAGATCACATATTTCCTTTAAGGGGTATTGGCCATGTGCAGATGGCCTACACCAGCCTTCCCATTCCCCATCTCCACTATGTAGCATGATGCATACCCAGAAAAAATCCATGTCCAACCCAGTGATGTTGGACATGCTACATGTACTCATCCTGCTCTCGAACACATACTTCACGGACATCCACCCACCACATGCTGGACAGATCCTTTTCCCATACACTTGACATAGTCCTGCCATACTATGCATTCCCATCCATCAAAGATGCACATCGCTCCCCTCTCAGACATGGTGTGATGACCGCATGGTAATGCATGGTATATGTATCATTAACCCTGTGGATCAGTAATGTGGCACTGCTCCACCTAGCCCCACAGACCCACCTGTCGGCTATTGCCAGGTAACCTTTCATCCTAGATGCATACATGGCCCATAGCATATAGCCCACTAGTTGACTTTGACTGTACATGCCATAGTTGATATTCATCCCTGTAAATACCATCTGGCTAGCCAGTGTCCCATGTGTATCACATGTGCAACACAGGTGATACATGGCAGGATGCTGAATCACTGTACAGTGCCATGTAGATGTATATGGCAGAACACGTACATGTAAAACCTTATGTGAGCATGTCTGCAGGGTCACAGGTCATGTCTGTTAAGGCAGTGTAAGTCCTTATATGTGACATATACACTGCATCAAGATCGACTGTGTTAATGTGGACACATCCAGCCATGTGCTGATAGGTGGGAACACCAGTACAGGCAAACAGACATGCCCATATCAAGACAGCAACCACATGGAGTATGAGCAATGTAATCAGGTGACACACATATACATATATGGTGAAAATATCCACTGAACATTGAGTGTCATATGTGTGTGACACAAACACATCAGTGTCATGTAGGTTTGCAAATACAACTATTTAAACTGAATTAATGCGATACACATGTATGTTTAGCTGTAGCTGTGTATGTCTCTGAGGTACTGTGACCTGTCTCCATCATTATGTCTTCCAGGTATGCCATGTGCAAGGCTTCCCCCTTTTACATGCTTGGAGGATGAAGCCCTCAGCTATGTGCCACAGGATGCACAGCAGTGGGATGCCCTGTGGATGGAACTTCGCAGGAGGGTTAATGATGTGGGTGGCCACAACCGCACATACCAGCAGGTGCGCAGACACTGTACAGGCCTCATTAGATGGGTGAAACAGCATGCGAATGCAATCGCCAGGGAACAAGGTGCAACAGGTGGTGGATCATCAACCCAGCCCTCACTCACACGTACCGAGGAGCTATTGGCCAACCTGGGGACACCTGCTGAACCACATCCACAAGCCTTAGCCGATATTGTGGAGATGGGTGTCTCTCAACCACTGAGCCTGGAGTTGCCTGGAAAGTCAGTACTGCACCTATAACAACTATATTCCATATAGCTGCATGTGTCACTGTACAATATGTAATGTAACATCATATGCAAGGCATGTATACACACATGCCGCATACTATAGTATGCTACTCTGTGTATGCACACATGTGCATACACAATAGTATAGTCTAATTTACTGGCGTATGTGTTATGCACATTGCTCCCTGTAACTTTTATACAGGGGTGGATTATGCTCATACTGCTGTGTTACTCCTATTTAGGTACCTCTGGCATTCCGCTGCGACAGCAGCCCATTGCAGGTGAGAGTGTTATTATTTATCAGGAACCATAATGCACAAATCTATCTGCCATGTGGCCATTCACAACATGTACACATAATGTATAATCCAGTCACAATTTACAGGTCGGACCTGCAATGCATCACAAGGACTATCCATGTGCCACACTTGCAAACTATGTGAATCATCTCACCGACATGAATCCTCACAAACTTTATTGCCAGATGTGTTGACAGCTGTGCATACAATGGTAGAGGTGCTGTTCACTTTAGGAACATACAACAGATCTGATCTACACATATGGTGAATGCAAACAGTACTACACAGTGGGCTGGAGTATGGCCAGCACACAGGTTTCACTGGTGTGGATCATAGCCCTGATATGAATGTCACACAATGTGATGTGCTATCGTGACATGTCCATGACATCTATTGGCCTGGCTGCTACACTGCCTACCTAACCTGAAAACATATCCCACATACCACCCTTTATCTGCATAACCCTGTTGTCAGTGGAGCATATATGTCATATGGGACAACACAGACATGTGAAATAGATGCCCATCATTATAATTCGGACAACACATGTACACACATGGCCATGGAGGATGGCCAGAGACATGGAGCAACACACACAGTAGAAGTGTTTTGCTTGTGTGTACACCCTGTCGTACAATGGCTACACATGGTTCGGCCATGGCCTTTGTATAATGGTCATAATGTAGATGTGGAACACTAGACATCCTAGAGGCCTGTGCAACTTCTTGTGTAGGCGTAACATCAATCCACCACATAGGATGTGTTGAACATCTTGAGGGTGTTACATCATGACAGCAGTCACCTGTACAGTATCCACATCAGGCCACAGATACAGTACATTCCAGTTGCTGGTGATGGACATAAATGCCATACTAGCTCCTCATGTGTGTGTGTGTGTGTGTGTGTGTGTGTGTGTGTGTGTGTGTGTGTGTGTGTGTGTGTGTGAGTGTGGTACACAGATGTCATGTGGGATATGGTGTACTGACATGTTCGCCATGTCTGTCCATAGTTGCCAGGCTGCAGCAATATTGTTGCAGATGTGCAGGGGTGTCATCCGTATACCCATCAGTGACCTATGTCACAACTTCCACATCATGGTTTAGTGTGTATACACCTCAGCGATGTGGGTCACATTCCACAGTATATATGTATTGTATATGAACACTGTCATGGCTATGAACCCTGTCTGTAACTCACACTGTATAGCACTAGAGACTCCTCATGATTCCCTGCAATGGCCATGCACATCAGCTAAATTTGCAGTATATCTGTAGGGTGGACAGACAACACTGAATTGGTACACCATTGCCCCACTGTATATTCGACGGGACACCATTGTGTTAAACATGTATGCATGTCATTGCACACTTCAGCAGATCACATGTCATACTACATGTGATTATCAAGGTCATATGCCATACATAAGGCAGGTGTACTGTTAACCTGTGCTGGTCCACATGGTGTAACACAGGGATGTATGCTAACCACTACTATGATTGTATAGTTTGCATGCCATCTGCTATCACACATGCATGCTGTTGTGTGCAACCTAGGGATGTATGATAACTACCACTATTATTGTCTGCGCTGCATGCCGTCTGCCATATCACATGCATGTTGCATGCCTTCTGTAATATCACATGCGTGTGTGTGTCTATTGTATAGATTGTAATGTACAGTTCTTGTTTGCCTTCACAGGTGATGTAGGTGCATTGCCCTCCTGCGGTACATCAGATGTTAGTGTCCCCACAGACTCTAGCAGTGATGATGAACATATGATTGGGTCACAGGCAGAGATGTCAGGGGCTGAAACTGTGCCATTGGTTGCCATTCCATCTATATGCACCTCATCCCCGGACACAGATCCCATACCTGCACATACCCCATCACCAGTGGCCATAGATGAAGGACAGTTGGTGCATGGTAGCTTGGAACAGGAAAGTGTGGGGGCTATGGAAGGTGTGCCTGCACACCATGGTGTCAGCCAAACTACTGGTGGTGCCCCACACAGGCATGTGGCCAGTGCTGCTCATAGGAGGACCTCTGGCCAACATGCTCCTGCATGACAAAGCACAGCAGCTGGTGTCACCAGATGCATGTTTCAGGCTGTAATGGAGGAACAGGCACAGGCTGAATGGCTTCACTGACACAGTAACACATACTCACACACAGTTGCTACTAGTGGGATGAGGACCTCTGCCTATGTGCAAATCATCATTACAGTACTGTGCACCTACATGATGTGCCACAGAGAATACCCATGTACAGGTAATCAGTACGGCCTAAGATCGGGGACATCAACATGGATACTTGAATGCATCACCTGGATGGTGGGAGGGGTCCTATCAGTTCAGTATGGTAACACACATCCTCACCCCAGGGACCAGTCAGCCCTACATACACACACTGTGGCATTCAGTAATTAATACACCTATGTCATGCACATACAGATACCTCACATGTGTGAGATACATGCCCCTGCCTGTGTCCTGCTTTATACATTGCAGTCTGTACAGATGTGTACACTAGTGTACAGAAGTGTGAGTAACAATTGAGATGTATTCCCCACAATACGTGACAAATATGGACACACACGCAACCACACATGCCAGTACAGTGAATCTCAGACCTGCCTAGCTCATATTATGCATGTCAGACATACAGCAGTATTGCACGTGTTACAAACTGTACTGATGCTTCCTGTGCTAACAGTGCTGATATATGCACTAGGGACATCATATCTATTAACAGGTGTCAAATGATTTACCTTCGCTGTCACCCTGACCGCTGTCTAGGTTGTGTGTTATGTCCTTCAATTAATGAAACGATTGCTTACTGGTTACACAGGTTATTGTAGGACCGCTTGTGACACACCTGTGAGCTGTCCACAGCAAACATCCATCTGCAAAGATGCCCTGCCACTTAGTTATTTCAACACATCTGTCCATACCTGTGGTACATCTTTCTGTACATTCAGCATATCACCATATACAGCTGGCAATGTTGAGGCTGCATTGCAGCTGCATGATGTACTAGGATACATGCCACCTGCATACATCAGCAACTGCACACGCATGTTATTTGAATGCACAACACTACGTGTACAGGTGTGTAGATCCTACAATCTTGACATTTGGTCATGTTTGTAAGCATTGCTATTGGTGGATATGTGTAATAACATACATGACACATGGACTGTTGTATGATATGATGGGTGACCAGTACAGAGGGGATGTTACCTCTGTCAACATTGATATCACACCTTATGTACTGTTAGCATTCAGCAGCCATGGACCTACATTCCATGTGCATGTGTGCAATGGTTGTAGCCCCCTGTTTGCACAAAGGACTACAACAGCTATGCTATTTACAGGTATGTTGTGTGTGTGGCATGTACATACCCAGGGCAGGTACATGTATGTCATATCCATACGTGAAGGTGTGTACTGGTGTACAGCAACAGGCATCTGCTAATGGCGGACAGTACTGAGGGCCCTTGGTATGTGCACAGCTGACCTGGTCACAGACAGTGGTATCATTGCATTGCATAACACATGATGCAATTGTGTCAGTACATGTGTACTGTCTACAGTTGATGTAGAGCTTAGTATAGTACACAGATCAAGGGGCATATGGTGGCGTTCTCGTCTATCATACAATATGTATGATTGTGTGGTTGTGGTCTGAGGGCATGGTGGTGTCTGCAGCTTACAACCTAGAACGCAGCATGTGACACTGCGTCCTGCACATGGCTCAACTGTGATGCTTTTCATGGGGGGACCGGTCAGTACATGTGAGTGGCCTTTATGTATGTGGGTACACCACCTGGAGCGGTCCATACCTGTGTTATGGCCCACGTGTCTGGTTCTTAGGTATATGGTGGTAGTGCTAGGTTCTGAGGTATATGGTGGTAGTGCTATTGTGCACTACAGATACATCATCCAGGTGTTCCTCACTGCACAGATGTCAGTACTCCCCATTGTTGGATCTACAGTGGCCAGCTGTGAATATGGATGCTACACATCTAGCACTGGTTAGCATAAGGAAACAATGCAGTTGTCCTGTCAGTGCAGGGCATCTGTCTTGGAATGGCACTGCGTGGGCAGATGCGACTTGGGTAATATCCACACTCCCTTGTATCATGGATGCATGTGATATGTGACAAAGGCCTGCCTACTGTCAGCCATGTCATCCCAGAATGACAGCTACTTTGTAAAAGACCGGTGTCAAATATATGTAGAGCAGCGTTCCCACTAACAATGACAACTACCAACACCAGAGCCCATTACAATGTGTTCTTTACATCTACCTGTAATAGCATGGCCACTGTGGCTCTCTGTGTTTAGCATCAGAGTGCATTCCAGTCAGCCCTGTGCTACTAGGAGTATGAGCATGCCCAGTATATCCTTGTGTGGATGAACACATAGTAGTGCATTCCGACCAGCCCTGTGCTACTAAGTGTGTGAGCATGCCCCTTGTGCTACTAAGTGTATGAGCATGCCCAGTACATCCTTGTGTAGATGGACACATAATGCATTCCGAACAGCCCTGTGCTACTAAGTGTATGAGCATGCCCAGTATATCCTTGTGTAGATGGACACATAGTGCATTCCGAACAGCCCTGTGCTACTAAGTGTGTGAGCATGCCCAGTGACACCTTGTGTTGGTTATGTGCCTCTATGTGTGGGCATGGCCATTGTAACCCTGTATAGTGGTAGTAGTCGCCCATTCCACAGATGGGCATTCTCCAGGTCAGGATGGATTCATACTTTAAACACACAGGTTCACAGGTATGTACATCTTAACTGCCAGCATCCCTGTTAATGTCCACATTCCCAGACGGTCATAATAACAGCTTTGACATGTGTAGTCTGTGTGGTGCAATTCGTATATATGTAGTATTGTAATAGTAATCTGTAAATAGGCAGGTGTTCCATACCTGACACTGGCATGTGTGTGTGTATGTCTGTCCCCATTTGCTGGTAGACTCTAAACTGCTTTTAGACTGGCCACACTCCACACATTTCTTATACCCACTGTTAGCAAGGCCGATGATGTCACCCATCTACAAATACACCCCCGGGAGGGCTGTGTCCCAGTAATCTCAGTAGCACATTCTGTAACTGCATAATGCTGTAGTGTAATAAAGTAGTTACGTCGCTGTTCTAGTCCCACACTTGCCATGTGTGTGTGTGTGTGTGTGTGTGTGTGTGTGTGTGTGTCTGTGTGTGTGTCGCCCCGTTTGCCTGAGGACTGAGTAATACCTTTATACTGCTCACACTCCATACATTTCTTATACCCACTGTTAGCAAGGCCGATGATGTCACCCATCTACAAATACACCTCTGGAAGTGCTGTGTCCCAGTAATCTCGGAAGTGCATTCCGTAACTGTGTAATGCTGTAGTGTAATAAAGTAATTAGGTCGGTGTTCTAGTCCCACACTTGCTGTGTGTGTGTGTGTGTGTCTCCCCATTTGCCGGAGGACTGAGTAATACCTTTATACTGCTCACACTCCATACATTTCTTATACCCACTGTTAGCAAGGCCGATGATGTCACCCATCTATAAATACTCCACTGGGAGTGCGGTGTCCCAGTAATCTCGGTAGCACATTCTGTAACTGCGTAATGCTATAGTGTAATAAAGTAGTTGGGTTGGTGTTCTAGTCCCACACTTGCCGTGTGTGTGTATGTGTGTCTCCCCATTTGCTTGAGGACTGAGCAATACCTTTATACTGCTCACACTCCATACATTTCTTATACCCACCGTTAGCAAGGCCGATGATGTCACCCATCTACAAATACACCTCTGGGAGTGCTGTGTCCGAGTAATCTCGGTAGCGCGTTCTGTGACTGCATAATGCTGTAGTGTAATAAAGTAGTTAGGTCGGTGTTCTAATCCCACACTTGCCATGTGTGTGTGTGTGTGTGTGTGTGTGTGTGTGTGTGTGTGTGTGTGTGTGTGTGTGTGTGTGTGTGTCCCCGTTTGCCTTAGGACTGAGTAATAAAAAAAAATGGATCCAAGGTGGAAAGCCAAACGAAGACAGACTACTGCTGTATTAAATGCTTAGGAAGTCTGATTCTTTAATGTAAAACCATACGAAACAATAAAACCACAAGCGCTTTCGCTCGGTCTGTGCCGAGCTTTATCAAGTAAAACATCCAAAGTGCTACAAACCTTTATATACACTAGAATTAATTGCTAATTAATCAATTAAAAGTTAAAACTTGATGGATGCTGAACTCAATGAATTGTTAAAAAATACTTCATTGTTAAAAGTTAAACCTAATGCATTGTAGTAAATATATACAATAAATATTAAAACTGTGACATAAAATGATAAAGAACTGTAAACAGTGCATTTAGCAGTAAATTAAAATAAATTGTTTATCATATTTTACTTAAGATTTTTTATATATCAACAGTGAAGGAGCCTCTCATAGTCGAGCCTTTCTTAACTTAAGGACACTGTTTATATTAATATTGTCATTTAGCCCAGGGTGTCTGCCTGCGTCTAATTTAAGTTGCCATATAAGTTCCTTGTATTCAAGGGTCGTCTCCCAGTCACCTCCCCTAGCGTCCGGGGTGACTTGCTCCAACACTATGAATTTAAGATCTATCTCGGGACAAGTAAGTGAATGCTTATAAAATGCGTTAGACTCCTTTTGTTTACTTAAATCATAAAAATGCTCATAGAGTCTTTTCCTTAGTCATCTCTCAGTTTTGCTAACATAGAAGCTTGAGCAGATGGTGCAAAACCCTAGGTAGATGACCCCTTTGCTCCCACAAGTGTAATGGTGATGTGATTTAATGTTAAAATTCCTGGAGGGAATATAAAGTGTTGGAGCGTTAATAATGGCATGGCATTGGTTGAAGGCCCCACATTTGAAAGTGCCTAGTTGTGTGTTAGAGTTGTTAGCCTGGAAATTAGGTTTCCTTTCAAATAGTTCCTTGAAATTAATGTCCCTCTTTCTTACAAATTTGGGGTGTGCTGGAAGGGTATCTTTAAATTCTTCATGAAAGGTCAGTACAGGCCAATGCCTCCTAATGATCTCCTCAATGTCAGCGGAATTACCAGAATAGGTATAAATAAAACTGTTCTGGAAGGTGTCAGATGTCGCTGCAGTGTTAGTTGTAACAGAAGGTTGCCCTGGGCCAAGGAGTGGGGGAAATATTGTTTCTCTATTGTCAATCACTTCCTTAGCTAAGAAGGTAATAAGGGAGAGAGGGTATCCCCTGTCTACAAACATGGACTGCAAAAAATGCATTTCATCCAAAAAAATCAACAGTGGAGCTGCACATCCTGGAGGCTCTAATGAACTGGCCCTTAACAATGCCTTTTTTCTGGTGGAATGGGTGTGCACTTTGAAAATGCAGAAAAGAGTTGGAAAAAGTGGGTTTCCTGTAAAGGTTTGAGAGAAATGTGGAGTTGTTGTAATCTTTATATAAAGTCACATCAAGATAGTGAAGTTCGTGCTTGTTAATATTATGAGTGAACACCAAGAAAGAGGTAGTGGAATTGATGTAACTAAAAAAATCCAAAAGCTGATTGAAAGTCCCATTCCATAAAATACAGATGTCATCTAGGTATCTTCTATAATGGGTTAGATGTTGAACCCAGGTAGAAGAAAAAATGAACATGCGTTCCCATCTGTGCAAGACAACATTGGCATAAAAAGAAGCGCATGAGGCACCCATGGCCACTCCTTTCCTTTGTCTAAAAAGCTCACCATTGAAAAATATAAAATTATTTTGTAATAGTATTTCCATAAACTCAACTAGGAGACCAGTCACTTTATTGTTAAGATTAGTTTCAGTGGTTAAGAAATCATTGAACCACTCAAGCCCTGTTGGGTGGGGTATACTGGGAAACAAGTCCTTAATGTCTATGGTTATCATAAAAAGTTCAGATGAGAAGAAGGAGGGTTGAATGTCTCTTGGAAAATCCCAAGAGTCTTTGAAGACATGGTCTAAAAGTGGGATAAATTGCTTAGTAACATGATCAATAAATTTACCTAGGGGTTCAGTGATGCTCCCTGCCCCTGAAACAATGGGCCTAAATCTCAAAGGGTCCAAACCTTTGTGGATTTTCAGAACCCCGAAGATTACTTGTATTTTAGGTTTCTCAACATGTAGGTAGTTGAACAGTTTTCCATTTATAGCTCCTTGGAGCAGATGGTCAGTGAGCGTGTATTTGATTTTGGAAGAGGCTATATTAACTTCATTTCTAGATACTAGTTCATATTGTTCATTATCCTGTAACATATCATGGATGTAAATATCATAGCTGGAATTATACATCAGGATGACCCCGCCACCCTTATCTTGTTTCATGACCCTGATGTTTTCTTTTTTCAAATGGTTAATAAACCAGATTTTGTATTCATTTAAATTGCCTAGGTGTGGTTGTATTCCTTGGAATTGTAAAGTTCTAAGGTCTTTCTCAACTAGTTCTTCATAAAGTTTAATTAAAGGGTGTACAGGTGGATTAAAAGTGCTGGTTCTACAAAGCCCTGAATTAATGTAGGGCTGCCCTTTAAAGTAATGTGCTAGGTTTAAATTTCTAGCAACGAGTTTTAATTCAACTAAAATTTGGGATATATTACAGGAGCTTGTGGAGACAAACTGGAAACCTCGGGTAAATAGATCGAAAGTTAAGTCTGTAATTTGTAAATCAGTATAGTTATATATAATGAAGTTATCTTTTTTAACTATAGCACAACTATTACCTACAGTGCTAGAAAAATTGTGTTGTAGAAGTACCATTTCAGGGATAGTGGGAGTATCATTTAACCATGTTTGTTGCTCCACATATGTGGGGATTGTTTCTGTCCCCATGCCTCCGTCCTGCCGGGGGGATGCTGAAAATCCTGATGGGAATTCTTTCTGCCTTTCTCAGCTAACCTTTCACTCCTACGGGGGGGTTCATGAGTAACTCTAGAATGGAAATCAACCCCTTGCTTTGGTTATTTTGGTTGTCCTGTTTATGTTCCCACCGAGTCCTATTAGGAGAGGGATAAGCTATTCCTTCTCTGTATTCTGCAACAAACATGGTTAAATGATACTTCCACTATAAGATAAGGGTGGCGGGGTCTTCCTGATGTATAATTCCAGCTATGATATTTACATCCATGATATGTTACAGGATAATGAACAATATGAAATAGTATCTAGAAATGAAATTAATATAGCCTCTTCCAAAATCAAATACACGCTCACTGACCATCTGCTCCAAGGAGCTATAAATGAAAAACTGTTCAACTACCTACATGTTGAGAAACCTAAAATTCCAGTAATCTTTGGGATTCCGAAAATCCACAAAGGTTTGGACCCTTTGAGATTTAGGCCCATTGTTTCAGGGGCAGGGAGCATCACTGAAACCCTAGGTAAATTCATTGACCATGTTACTAAGCAATTTATCCCACTTTTAGACCATGTCTGCAAAGACTCTTAGGATTTTCTAAGAGACATTCAACCCGCCTTCTTCTCATCTGAACTTTTTATGATAACCATAGACATTAAGGACTTGTTTCCCAGTATACCCCACCCAACAGGGCTTGAGTGGTTCAATGATTTCTTAACCACTGAAACTAATCTTAACAATAAAGTGACTGATCTCCTAGTTGAGTTTATGGAAATACTATTACAAAATAATTTTATATTTTTCAATGGTGAGCTTTTTAGACAAAGGAAAGGAGTGGCCATGGGTGCCTCATGCGCTTCCTTTTATGCCAATGTTGTCTTGCACAGATGGGAACGCATGTTCATTTTTTCTTCTACCTGGGTTCAACATCTAACCCATTATAGAAGATACCTAGATGACATCTGTATTTTATGGAATGGGACTTTCAATCAGTTTTTGGATTTTTTTAGTTACATCAATTCCACTACCTCTTTCTTGGTGTTCACTAATAATATTAACAAGCACGAACTTCACTATCTTGATGTGACTTTATATAAAGATTACAACAACTCCACATTACTCTCAAAACTTTACAGGAAACCCACTTTTTCCAACTCTTTTCTGCATTTTCAAAGTGCACACCCATTCCACCAGAAAAAAGGCATTGTTAAGGGCCAGTTCATTAGAGCCTCCAGAATGTGCAGCTCCACTGTTGATTTTTTGGATGAAATGCATTTTTTTGCAGTCCATGTTTGTAGACAGGGGATACCCTCTCTCCCTTATTACCTCCTTGGCTAAGGAAGTGATTGACAATAGAGAAACAACATTTCCCCACTCCTTGGCGCAGGGCAACCTTCTGTTACAACTAACACTGCAGCAACATCTGACACCTTCCAGAACAGTTTTATTTATACCTATTCTGGTAATTCCATTGACATTGAGGAGATCATTAGGAGGCATTGGCCTGTACTGACCTTTCATGAAGAATTTAAAGATACCCTTCCAGCACACCCCAAATTTGTAAGAAAGAGGGACATTAATTTCAAGGAACTATTTGAAAGGAAACCTAATTTCCAGGCTAACAACTCTAACACACGACTAGGCACTTTCAAATGTGGGGCCCTGCAACCAATGCCATGCCATTATTAATGCTCCAACACTTTATATTCCCTCCAGGAATTTTAACATTAAATCGCATCACCATTACACTTGTGGGAGCAAAGGGGTCGTCTACCTAGGGTTTTGCACCATCTGCTCAAGCTTCTATGTTGGCAAAACTGAGAGACCACTAAGGAAAAGACTCTATGAGCATTTTTATGATTTAAGTAAACAAAAGGAGTCTAACGCATTTTATAAGCATTCACTTACTTGCCCCAAGATAGATCTTTAATTCATAGTGTTGGAGCAAGTCACCCCGGATGCTAGGGGAGGTGACTGGGAGATGACCCTTGAATACAAGGAACTTATATGGCAACTTAAATTAGACGCAGGCAGACACCCTGGACTAAATGACAATATTAATATAAACAGTGTCCTTAAGTTAAGAAAGGCTCGACTATGAGAGGCTCCTTTACTGTTGATATATAAAAAATCTTAAGTAAAATATGATAAACAATTTATTTTAATTTACTGCTAAATGCACTGTTTACAGTTCTTTATCATTTTATGTCACAGTTTTAACATTTATTGTATATATTTACTACAATGCATTAGGTTTAACTTTTAACAATGAAGTAATTTTTAACAATTCATTGAGTTCAGCATCCATCAAGTTTTAACTTTTAATTGATTAATTAACAATTAATTCTAGTGTATATAAAGGTTTGTAGCACTTTGGATGTTTTACTTGATAAAGCTTGGCAAAGACTGAGCGAAAGCGCTTGTGGTTTTATTGTTTCGTATGGTTTTACATTAAAGAATCAGACTTCCTAAGCATTTAATACAGCAGTAGTCTGTCTTCATTTGGCTTTCCACCTTGGATCCATTTTTTTATTGCCTCTGTTCGTGTGTTCTTTTCGGATTCTTAGGACTGAGTAATACCTTTATACTGCTCACACTCTGTACATTTCTTATGCCCACCATTAGCAAGGCCGATGATGTCACCCATCTACAAATACACCTCTTGGAGTTCTGTATCCCAGTAATCTCAGTAGCATGTTCTGTAACTGCATAATGCTGTAGTGTAGTAAAGTAGTTAAGTTGGTGTTGTAATCCCAGACATGCCAAGTGTGTGTGTGTGTGTGTGTGTGTGTGTGTGTGTGTGTGTGTGTGTGTGTGTCTGCATGAGGCAAGTACAGTGCTTTGTAGTATTCGCTGTAGCATGTGCTTTAAACGTGTGTTGCTGCAGTGTGATACACTAGCGGTTTGAATACAGGACATGGCAAGTGTGTGTTTGTCTGTCAGAGCCTGTGTAGAGGTGGCCATAATTGTCTTACCATTGGACATGTTTGGGAGCGGGTTTTGTAGTTTTCCTATATAGTATCCATCTTATGACACATTGGCCACCTCACGAGGAGTACAGCTGTCAGTCAGCCATGGGACTGTGTTGGCAAGCCATACCCATACATCTGGCAAAAGGGCTGGTGAACTAAGTATGCAGCCCTAGTAGTACCCGGTATATGTCCCGCACCCATGTGCCATGCACATACAACCTTGCCTAGGATATCCCACTATGTTGCTAGTAACATGCACATTGAGGACAGATAGTAGGCATGGTGTGACTGCAGTGGCCTGCAGAGGACATGGCACCCTGTACAATGGTACAATTGGCACATATATGTGGACATTGTGCCTTCACTATGTTCCACACTGAATGGCTGCATCATATGTGATCCACTAAAGCCAGGCAATGCTGTACACATGTGCCCTGTATGGACCCATGCCACTGACACCACGGAATACCTGTCCATTCTATACATGCAGGTGCAGGACCAACCTGCTCATTGTAAGCTGGTTTCACCACATCAGGCCAGTATTGGCATATCAGGGTATAACAGGCTGTGTACACTACATGTGTCTGCCAAACCAGGTACACCTGTACATGTCATTGTACAGTATTGTGGGACATGCACATCCCAGGCAATGTCGATGTGAAGGACTATCAAACACAGACATGGCATGCATTGCAAAGTTATGACCCTACACATTGGTAACCAGGAGGTCAGGCCAGATATTGCAGTACCCATCTGTGTGGGACATTGCAGACACTACACCCCCGCACTGCACACCATTGTCTGGTGACGCAATGGCAAGGATTACCCCTCACCCAGACTTGTACAGCCATCTTGCACAGCCAAACACTACACACCCATGGATCAATGCATACCTGCATGACAGTACTGGCACCCTATGTCTGCGTGTGGGTTGTGATGCTCCCATCCACAGTCACTCCCAGTATAAACCTCATTGGCATACCAACAGTTGTCAAGCACTTTCACATGGCCTAGCCCATTGAACCTACAGATATCCCCTGTGGTGCATGTGGTCCTGTGCATTACTGAGGTGTGGCAAACTAAGTAGTTACATTGTGTATTTGCCGCCCTGGAAAAGGTGCCAATGTGTGTCCATTAGAGTGTGGTTGTGGTGACAATGGCATCCGTTCACATGGACTGACATGTGTGCCACACCTAATGTATGTGTACTATATCTGTTGCAGATGGGACTCAGTCACCTACACACATGTTCTTACAGCACTGCAACATGCCGCCTCTGTGGCACATGTAGTAATGTCATGCATATGTAATAGTAATGAGTAGTCAGGGGTTTGACCCTGTACTATTCAGTGTGTGGCAGATTATGGTGAAGTCTCCAAGCCCTTCCATGGTGTACATTGCATGTCCTGCACACACACACACACTCTGGTGGATGTGAAGGTGTACACCTACACAGCAGCAGCATGTGTATTGTAACAGATGGAAATGGTCAGGTGATGGTCTCTGCACCTATTGCAGTCCTCCTCTAGCTAATTGCATGTGGTACAGCTGTGATGGTGTTTGCATAGCTATCTGCATGATAAACACAGTACACTATCTAGGGAAAGATGTTATTATCTGGCCATGACAGTCACTGTGAGTGGTACCTGGATGTGGTGTTCTGACACGGCATCACAGATGATATCTGGATGTGCCTCATTCATTTTCAACAGTGGGAAATAGCCTAATGACAGGAGGGTGATGTGCCACACAACTACAGCATGTAAGTTTAGCTATGCTGCATTGAGACTACTGCCTGTTTAACATGTGTGTGGTAATGGCTATTCTACATGTTAAAATACAGATATGACAGTACTCTGTTCATGAGGGAACACCATCTGTAGGGCCATCTGTGAACAGGTCAGTGTGTACAGCCATTTGTTTCCTGTGTTACACACTGGACACACTTCTGTGCACAGCAGAAGCATGGTGTGGGGATTGCAGACAGTACATGATGATAGGGATGTGCTACTGCCATCGCATCCCTGACTGGACATGTGTCACATGAGACAGTGGTATGACTGATACTGTGTGGGATTCCCAGTGACAAGCCAATGATGGGCAACTGTTCATAGCTGTGGTCACACGTCTACTACACATTGTACAGTTGCCATGCGGTATATATTCATGTGTTTTGCTCCCTCTGCAAATGTATACAATCTGTTGGATTGCTGGTGATATCTATGCATACTGTCATAGGTAATCCTGTATGCTGTTGTCTATCACTAAACCATATGTGGGTTTAAAATGCAACACCATAGGCCGAATGGGTTGGTAGGTCCCGGCAGATCCTCCTGTCTCACTTCAGCTGACCATGGCACCAGGCACTAGCACATCTGGGGCCCAGCCATTAACATCAACCTCTGTTGGCTCTGCACCACCTTCTGGTGGCTCCACCACTGAGGATGGAGCATGTCCCCCTTGGGAGCAGGACCAGACAGGTACATATCTGCTGCTGTGCGGTCCCGGACATGTTTCATAGGTGGCTCCCTAAGGGTTTACGAAGTCAGATATGCCAGTTCAAGGGTGGAGTGTCGCATTTACAGGGTGATGCTACCTGTCCTGGACAGTCCCCAGCACTGCCACCTTTGCAGCTCTGTAGGTGCAGTGGCAGTTGCCCATGGCTGGAGACCTCTGTCCCACTGTTCCCATTGGCTTTTGAATGCCGAAGACCCATCCCCATCCAGGGTGTATCCCCCCCACATGTGTCATATACCAACCCTGTATGCTGTAATTTCTGTGCTCCTACCTAACCTCCATGGCCATACCTGCACTCCTTCCCCAACATCTAGCCCTCACCTATGGACACATAAGACCATTCAGCTCCTAGGACACCATTTGCCCTATACATAGCTGTCCATTACACACACATGTCCACTGGACACATGAAACCCTTGTAATATACATCATAACATACTACTGTTATCCTCACCACTGTCCCTCAGGCGCACGGTCCTGGTATGCACATCACTCCTACATGGTTCAGGTACACATGAGGAGGATGACCCCATTGTACACAAAACACTACCGGTCCCTCTCTGGTTACCCCATTTACCTTTATCATGATGATGATGTTGCACATTGCAGGAGTACTGTTCACACATAATGATTGGACAGGTACTGTTCTGTTAATGTACATTACATGCACAAAGTGATGTATACAGCCAATGTACAACTATTGTCTGTCTGAGGGAGTCTTGTGATCACATAGAGCAATGCCACTACATAATACAGGCATCGCTGGTGTTTCCCATTTCATTCGTTTGTAATGCTTTGTTGCCACATGGCATGTCCCTGATACATCTCTATATATGTATGTACCTATATGCTGGACATAAACACTCACATGTACTTCTACATGATGAGATACATTCCTATACTGTTGAATGACTGCACTGTATGATATCCTCTGGTTACAGCCTCTTATGCTCGATTAGCGTCTACATTGCTTAACCAATGCAATACTCGGATACTGGTAGCCAGACACGCTTACACCCGCTCGTTCCTGCACTTGCTAATGCACTGGCATTGGTGCTTGCATCTGTCACTCACACCCCCTGGGTGTGAGCGAGAACCACAATATTACCTTTTGATGCCTATTACATCGTACTACATGACTCCAGTATCGGGATTGGCCACCCATTAGGTGACAGCATCTCGTTCAGCTGTACGGAATCTGTGACCTGTCCAGTGACACAATCATATTTGTGTGTACCTCATACAATGTGCTCCCACCTTGTGATGCCTATTACATCAGAATGCATGAATACAGTATCAGAAGCGGCTGCCTATTATGTGACGGCATGGCGTTCGTCTGTACGGAATCAGCAGCCTGTCTGGAGATTCATTCATATTCGTGTGTTCCTCTTAGGCATACCTTGTGATGCCTATCACATCGGACTACATGACTACAGTCATAGCCAGCCTTAGGCATAGGCCAACTAAGCAGCCACCTAGGGCACTGCTTTAGTGGGTGCACTTTACCAGTATTTATTTGGTGTAGGTAGACCAGGATGGGGGCACTGGGTGGTGTCATTGTGCCCTCTACCTAGGGCACCAGTTGACCTAAGGCCACTCCTGACTACAGTATCGGGAATGGCTGCCCATTAGGCGACCGCATGGCATTTGAATGTATGGAATCAGCGGCCTGTCTGATGAATCATTCATAACTGTATGTTCCTCTTACAATCTGCTCCCACCTTGTAATGCCTATCACATCGGACTACATGACTACAGTATCGGGAATGGCTGCCCATTAGGCGATGGCATGGCATTTGACTGTATGGAATCAGTGGTCTGTCCAGTGAATTAATCATATTTGTGTGTTCTGCATACACTCTGCTCCCATCTGGCTGATACATGGGAACCGAGACCCTGCATTACAAACGAGTAGCTGGGTTGTGGTAGCCACATCCGTTGGACGGGTCATGCTACCGCATACCTTTTATAGGTTTGCCACCTTCTCAATTGGCCAAGGTAGGACTTTAGGGTTACCACCTGTCCCACTTTGCGAGGGACAGTGCGAAAATAATCAAGACCTAGCACATGTCCAGATTACAGGACATTATTATATTCTACGTTTCATTAATAATTGCATACAACAGTTATTTTCTATATGACACTTCTATATGTTATGTGAAGTAGCATAAGCAATTCAAATGCAACTAGATTAAGCTTTTATTTGTGAAAATAAGTGTAATCCTGTACTATGCACGGCTGTAGGTATGTTTACTCCTGGAATGTCTGACATTTCTACAGAATATGTCCCACTCTGGACATTTGGAAAGGTGGCAACCCTATAGGACCTGTATGTACAGACGTCAGACTTTGCAGGGCAACACACCCAGAGCCAGTAGAAAGGGGTGTACTTCACTGTTTCGCCTAAATAAAAGGTTACTCTTGTAGCATTATAGTTGCTTATACTGTTACCTATAACATTTAGATGTTTCAGAGGAACATAATTGTTTTATGCTACTACTACAGACAATATAGGTAGTCTTTGCCCTAAATCACAGGACATTTGCTTTAATTACAGTTATTATGCAGGACACAACTGCCCACAGGGGAGTGTCCCTCACAAAGGTGGACAGGTGGTAATCCCAAACCTTTTATTCCATCAATCTTCTAAGGTAGTCGGCGGAACATGCGCTTTCTCTCACTATCAGACCACTCATACGAATGGGGAAGAATAAACACTGAATCAGGGACACTGCATAACGACCTCAGGGACACATTTAGAAGGTTGGTGCTATTAGCCTGCCACATTGACGGACACAGAGCACATATGCATTCATACACATTTTCTGAGGTGCATGCAGTTTATGACTCTTACATGTTGTCATTATTAATTACGTGTATTCCACCAACTTTCCTCCTAATATCACTAGTTCTAGGATGGTTTAGTTGAGTCTGTGTTAGGATTCTGATTCGTAATCACGCACGTCCCTGGTAATCAGGGACAGTTCAATGATATGGTCCCTATGTATTCCCCCAATGGTTTACGGACTGTCCAGTAGATGTGCTCTTATAGTTTGGGAGGTATGGGCATCTGCTATACCCACATCGGAATATTACTTACACCCATGGGGTGGTCCTAATATGTGTCTGCCAGCCAACACATGCACGCCTAGACCAATAATCTCATACCCATAGTTCCCCCACCTGCCACTACTCTACAGCACTCATCCTTACTGTGGGCGCAGGTGGACGCAGGTGGGATATGAACACACCCCTACACACTGCCCACTCTCCCCATGTCGGGATACATGTCATACGTTGTGTCAACCCATGTGTTATCAGGCTAGCACGACCTACTGTTCCATGTACAGCTACATCCTTGTCATAATGGTGTTCCCCCAATGGTTGAAGGTACCAAATTTTTGGTGTCCCGCAAGGGGCGTCGCTGTCCATGTTTAAAGTGTAGACCTTGTAGATCTCTTCCACTGGTAGTTTCCTGCCGGTGGTCTGGGAACCAGTGCTGTATTTACCTTTATTGCATGTCTGTATGTCTCACTGGCCTAGCTGGGGGGGTGGTAAGTAGACGTTTGTTGACCCATAACTGCTTCAGCATAACCTAGGTATATACATGTGTATCTCACTGTAACATATATATATCTATTTACGTTAATATATACAGACATATCTGCATATGTATTTATACATGTGTATTCATATCTTGCTGTTTTTATATATATATATATATATATATATATATATATATATATATATATATATATATATATATATATATATATATATATATATATATATAATTATATATATGTACATCAGTGTGCCAATACATTCCCCGCTCATACGCACTTACACATGCGTAATGATGTTTATAAGCTTCAACAGCATACTAGTGCCTTATTCATTATATTACCGACACACTCCAGTCATCTTGTAATCAGTATGTCACATGTTATACAGCGGACAGATGTCGCTATATGTTCATGTACGGATTTCCGATGGTAATTGGAATGTGATAGTGTGATTCATCCTGTCCCTCTTCTGCACAAACTATTATTCCATGTACTGTCGATGTTTGTATGGGCACATTCCTATTATTTATGACAACAAATGGAATGCATGTGTTACAGAATTTGTACTTCAACATATATTGTTTGCATGTGAGTATGCATATATACCTATTTTGACCTAGCTGACCTCCACGGGGTGGACCATTATTACCGGCCTATCCAACCCTGGCACACCTGGATCCATAATTGCATACCCATAGTTCCCCCACCTGCCACTACTCTACAGCACTCTACTGTGGATGCAGGTGGATGCAGGTGGGATATGAACACACCCCTACACACCGCCCACTCTCCCAGTGTCAGGACACATGTCGTACATTGTGTCATTCCATGTGTTACCAGGCTTGCACAACCTACTGTTCCGTGTACAGCTACATCCTGGTCTTAACTGTGTTACTCCCATCAACTGAAGGCACCATATTTTGGTGCCCTCAAGGGACGTCGCTATCCATGTTTAAAGTGTAGACCTTGTAGATTTCTCCCACTGGTAGTTTCCTGCCGGTGGTCTGGGAACCAGTGTTGTGTTTACCTTTATTGCATGTCTGTATGTCTCACTGGCCTAGCTTGGGGGTGGTGGTAAGTAAACGTTTGTTGAGTGGACCTCCCACCAACATATGCCCGGTCTAAACATGTCACCTGTAACTGCTGTAACATAACCTAGATATATACATGTGTATTTCACTGTAACATATATATATATATATATATATATATATGTATATATATATATATATATATATATATATATATATATTTATATATATATATATATATATATATATATATATATATATATATATATATATATATATATATATATATATATATATATACATAGATCAACCTGACAACATCGACATGTCATAACACCGACACCAACTTCACCGACACCACATAATCGACAGTTCACAAACACGACACCTCATACACTCGACACATCATAACAACAAACAAAACAAATCCCCTGTCCAAAACCCACACACACAACACAAGCACACCAAAATCCTTACAAACCAACACTAACCCTTACATACACAACTATCTACAACTCTAACCGAAACCCTAACCCTAAGGCCCGTCACTATCGCACACTCACCTAACCCGCGCCCTAACCCTAACTCACTTAACCGACACCAAACCAAAAAATATCACTACTGCACCCTTACCTAACCCGCGCCTAACCCTAACTCACTTATCCCACCCCTATCCCTACAGACCGTCAACATCGACACTTACCTTACTGACTCCTTACCTAACCCGTGCCCTAACCCTAACTCACTTATCCCACCCCTATCCCTACAGACCGTCAACATCGCACACTTACCTTACTCGCACCCTAACGTCCATCACTACCACATACTTACACATCCTTTCCCCATCTCAGTGTTCTCAGCGTCGGTGTTTTCCTACGTCGGTCTTCTGACTTGTCGATCTTCTAAGTCGTTGTCGGTGTTCTGACTTGTCGATGTTGTCAGGTAGATCTATATATATATATATATATATATATATATATATATATATATATATATATATATATATATATACATATATATATATATATATATATACAGGCATATCTGCATATGTATTCATACATGTATATTCATATCTTGCTGTTATATATATATATATATATATATATATATATATATATATATATATGTGTGTGTGTATATATATATATATATATATATATATATATATATATATATATATATATATATATATCTATATATATATATATATATATATATATATATATATATCTATATATATATATATATATATATATATATTTACACACATCAGTATGTCAATACATTCCCCGCTCATATGCACTTACACATGCGTACTGATGTTTATAAGCTTCACCAGCATACTAGTGCCTTATTCATTATAACACCTGCACACTGCAGTCATCTTGTAATCGGTATGTAGCATGTTATACAGCGGACAGACGTCGCTATATGTTCATGTAGGGATTACCGATGGTAATTGGAATGTGATAGTGTGATTCAACCCGTCCCTCTTCTGCACAGCCTGTTATTCCATGTACTGTCGATGTTTGTATGGGCACATTCCTATTATTTATGTCAACAAAAGGAATGCATGTGTTACAGAATTTGTACGTCAACATATATTGTTGTCTGCATGTGAGTATGCATATATACCTATTACGACCTAGCTGACCTCCACGGAGTGATCCATTAGAATCGGCACATCCAACCCTGGCATGTCTGAATCCATAATTGCATACCTATAGTTCCTCCACCCCCACCCATGTTAAATCTACAGGCGAAACATCCATTATCCAAGGTATATCGCAGCCATGACATACCTTTACACATTTCCCTCTCCAGAGCTTTTGGGGTCCTACACACATTCTGTCCTGTCTCGTGTATTCACAGGGTCTCCCGCCATGTATATTTGCACATACATGCCTTCCGTGGTGTTATGGAATATTGCCATTTGCGCTTTCCAATTTTTGGAGGTCCCAGCATGGGACTACATTCCCACCTGTGCGTAAAGTAGACCTAGCATTACAATGATGTTACTCCCAGTGGTAATTCCCTGCCTGTGGTGTGAGTAGCAGTGCTGTGCTCACTCCTGGGCAGCTTTTTATGACATACGTTGAAAGCACTATATAATACCAACATCGCTCTTGATTCTCTTCACATCCCTTGTGTATGCTTTATTGTTACAACATCCATTGTTTATATATATATATATATATATATATATATATATATATATACACACACACACACACACACACATATATATATATATATATATATATATATATGTGTAGATATATATTTCTCATGTATGTGGATATATATCTATACACACATATGTGTGTGTGTGTGTATATATATATATATATATATATATATATATATATATATATATATATATATATATTACATCTGTACATACAAACATACATTTCCTATGCTAGGAGCTGCTTACACCTGTGCAGGCACACTCGCCTATGCTTACTGTGCATTACATATGTTTACTGTCACTTATTTATGCTTATTTGTGCCTTATACATTATGACAATACCACTTATAGCAATATGTGCTATTGTCGACCTTGAACCGTGAATGCCTTTTCATTAGGCGCATTCTCTAACCTCTACACTATTGGTGTTCTGCCTCATTTATATGTATACCCATGGTGCATAGTTACCCGAACACATGCCTCATCACTTCACTTACACAGCAGGCATCCATTTACCTGTTGGGAAAAATGCACTACTACACATGCGTCATTACCTATTCCCTACTGCTCTGGACTTGTGCCACATGTTGGCTCACTCCGAGGATATTCAGACCTCTACAGTCTATAGTCCTGGCACATACGTGTGTTTGATTGTCAGGGTGTTCATATGGTCTTTTGGGTTTAGGCTTGTCTGACTGGGGACCAGGACTGTGCTGTACCTAGTTGAAAGTCAGACTTAGCAAGGGGAGATCGTTCGTTCCACTTTTGCGTTCTACCTGTGGTTGGGGATGCAGAGGTGTGCTCACCGATGGCCATCCTTATATATAAAACCACTAACTATTACAGAGAGCTCCTATATTGTGACCATGTTCATTCTTCATATCTATATATATTTACCCTCACCTACATCATTAGAGCTAAAACTAACCTAAACTTACCTACCTCTCACAAAACACTATACTCCAAAAATCAATTTAATCCCGAGCTATTTCAAACAGAACTTTCACAATATAACTGGACCCCTCTAAACCACCTCACACTCGACAAGGCTGTTGAGCACTTTAACTCAGCATTCCTTGCAATCCTAAACCAACATGCCCCAAGTCGCACCATTAGAATAAAAACTAAAACAGCACCCTGGCTAACCTCTAATACTAAGCATAAAATAATACTCAGAAATAAATCTTGGAGCAAATGGCGTTCCTCTAGAAACCCAACAGATCATCAAACCTTTAGAGAGCTTAGAAACAGTACCAAAAGCGCCATCCTTTCAGATAAAAAGAATTATTACTGTAAACTTCAGCAATCCACTAAAAAAGAACCAAAAAAGTTCTGGTCTACTATTAACAATCTACTTACCCCAGGCAAAACAGTTACACCCAACCCACAGGACTCAGACCCTGATGATCCCTCTTTAATAGCCAACAACTTCAATACTTTCTTTACCACTTCCATACAGAGTCTAGCTAACCACCTATCTCCTGACACTTCTCAGCTGCTCTTAAGTAGGATCGACGACTCTCCCTCCCTTCAACTTCAACCCATATCCACCTCCTATATACAATCACTTTTACAAAACTGAAACCCACTACCCCCTCAGCAGATAAGCTTCCTGCTGAATTCCTGCAAATAGCAGCTAAATCTATTGCCTACCCTGTCTCTATCCTAATAAACAGATCCATAAAAGAAAGTACTTTCCCAGCAATTTGGAAAATATCATACATCATACCCTTACACAAAGGAGGTAAATCTACTGACCTTTCTAACCTTCGCCCCATTGCACTATTATCTCCTCTAGCCAAAATCATGGAAAAATGTATACACAAACAACTACTCAACCATCTCCTCCATAACAACCTACTAGCTAACACTCAACATGGATTCAGACCCTCACACAGTACTACCACAGCTCTACTTTCTTTTACCAACACTATCAACTGTAACCGTAACAACAACAAACTAACCTCTTCTCTTTTCCTAGACCTATCAAAAGCCTTTGATATGGTAAACCATACACTTCTTCTACACATACTTAAATCCCTTGCCCTGGATTACTCTTCCATAACCTGGTTTTCATCCTATCTCGAAAACCGGCAACAAGCAGTACTCTGGAAAAATTCTCTGTCCGCTCTACTACCTATCTCTCTAGTTGTACCCCAAGGATCTATACTAGGCCCACTTTTATTTTCTATCTTTATTAATGATCTCCAATCATCTATCCAAAACACTACCTGCATACAATATGCAGACGATTCTACCATAATTTGTACAGCTTCCTCTCAAATAGAACTCCAGTCTCTAACCCAATCAACCTTTTCAACCGTTGAACAATGGTTCTCAAAAAGATGTCTTCTCCTGAACCCCCAAAAAACTAAACTATTACTATTCTCACCTACCCACAAATCTACTCAACTAAACTTCACTATTACTGCAAGTGATAATTCCCACATTTCCCCTGACTCTACTACAAAACTGCTAGGTGTTACTATTGATAATAATCTTAACTTTGATTATCACATCAATAACACAATAAAAGCAGTGAATAAAAAGATTGGCTCACTGTATAGAATCAAACCCTTCCTTACGCCCAAAGCACGGACCACCTTAGCACAATCCCATCTTATCTCTACCCTTCTGTATGCTTCCCCTATTTACACTAATTTCTCTAAAGGTAACCTTAGGAAACTAACTACATCTTACCACAATATAGCTCGATTTGCCACAGCATCTAAGTATAGAACCCACCACTGTCTAAACCTAAAAGTATTACACTGGTTGGAACTACCTAACAAGCTTATCTATCAACAACTTTTAATAGCACATAAAATTCTTTATCAACCATCAAAAACACCAGCTCTTAGCAGCCTCTTGACTCCTTACAACAACCTGAAACAACTACGCTCCTCCGAAAAGCTACAAGTCAACACTACTAGAATTACAAATTCTGCAGGAAACTGCCTTTTCTCAAACTCAGTTGGTAAAATATGGAATAACCTCCCCACACACATCTCCTCTCTACCCACTCTTCCTTTCTTTAAAACACAACTTCTTTTACATCTAAACAATTTCTGGCTATGCTCTTGCACCAATCCAGACTAACCTGCTTTCATCTTTCTACTTTCATATTTCTTTAATCAACTCTGCAATGTTTCTCTCTGATCACAAATGACTTAATGATTACATTGTTACTACCATTCTCAAATATGAATAAAAAAAAAAAATATATATATTTTTACAATTAATGTTTTTATAAGTATCCATTACATTTGAACTACATAATACTCCCTACTGAAAGTATTCAATGCCGTACTTATTACATAGTTGGTATTATTTGTTTTTTCTTAGATTTGTATAACCATACCTGGACTAATATCATTGTATTTTGCTCATTGCCTGTCTCATAAGTGTATTGTACTTGTTTTTCAATTAGCTTGCTTTTATCTGTGGAGCTTTTCTCCCCGGGCCTCTACTGAAAATGGACTTTGATCCAGCTAGACCAGCCCGGTCAACAAATGTAAAATAAATAAAAATTATATATATATATATATATATATATATATATATATATATATATATATATATGTATGTGTGTATATATATCATTCTGGACATACACATGCATATACACCTACATGCTCATTTACATTTCCCATACTGTTGAATCACCGCCACCTACCATCGCATATACACACTTGCATACCCGCTTACATCACGGGTTGCCACCTTTTCATATGGCCAAAGCGGAGCATTTTCGAGACACACATCAGACTTTACAGGCCGACACATACCCACAGTCAGTACAAAGGTTAGAACTTTACTTATTTCCCTAAATTAATGCTTATTCTTGTAGCGGTTTGTTTGCTTCACCTGTTTCTTGTAACTTTGAGTATTTTGCATAAATAACTGTTTTATGCAACTGTTACATGATATATGGGACACATTTCCTACTATCACAGGACATTTGCCATTGCATTATATTTGGTCTGGACACAACTAACAAAAAAGGGACTGTCCCTCACAAGGTGGGACAGGTGGTAACCCTACTTATGTCTGCTTTACAGTGCCTTAAGCACCCTATATCTGACTGCCACTATGCGAATGTGTAAGGTATATATTCCCGATAATGCACGTGGGGACACGTGCATCACGGTCAGGTGTTTAATCCCAGGTCGTAGGTTCTGGAGGACCGGCTGGAGGCTGAGCAGTCTTGTGGACAACTACTGCTCATACAACTTGTGTCCAGATGTATACAGGACTGGACATCATGTCGTGACACCAAGTCTAATGTTTAGAACAGATACATATCCCATGAGGGATATCCAAAAATTGTGGGGAATGATGACCATCCTTGCTTTACGGCTGTAAGGTAGGGTTATACATGCAAGGGATACATAGTTTGCAATCCTGAGAATGCCTAGGGTGAGACTGCCTACTAGATATGGGTAGGGGTCACTATATGCAGATATGGCCACGCCTATCTAGCGGCCTGATTATGGCTGGTTTTGGTGGGCATTCAGGAAGGGGGGGTGGTGTGCTGTGAAGGGGATGATGGGTATTCAATTATGTATCCAGGTGTGTTGGGGTTGGATGGCTCAGTTCAGGCCAGACCATTATGTGGGTGTGTGCTGGTAACATTTCTGTACATGTGTATTGCACATTTTAATGTTCACATGTTTGTGGGATTGTATTGCAGATGTGTATATTTGTTCTTTGGTTATCTTCCTGATTCACACACCGCTCCCTTGTAGACCTCCAGTTCACCTATTGTGCATCCAACCCAGTCTCCCATTGGCGATATATTACATTACCCGTCACACCCAATACCCATAGTCCACAATCTACATTCATCCCTTCTCTAGTTGATGGCCCATGGCGCAGTCAACAGAACACATTGCGTACACTACATATCTCTGGGACCAATATGGTTGCGAGGTCTACACAAACATTTCAGATCAACCACATGCTGTATGTCACACACATAGGTACTCGCAAATACTTATCTTTCATGACATAGTAGGTAGACCCGGGTAATACCCGTTCATCTATGGGCCATCCTGGCAAGGACATCTTGGACCACAAATGGGCAGATATTGGGTGAATGCTCTGACCATTGGTAGGGTTGCCACCTTTTCATATGACCTGAATGGGACATCTTCGTGGCACACATCTGAGTTTAAAGGCCAACACATACCCACAGTCATTACAAAGGATAGTACTTTAGTTTCATGCCTTCATATAAGCTTTTATTGTTGTAGCGGTGTAGGTGCTTATTCTGTTTCATTTACTTGATTATTCTGTTTCTTGTAACATATAGGTATTTTATATACAGACATACGTACAGTATGGGACTATTTCATAACATATGGGACATAATTATGTCCTACTATCGCAGAACATTTCACATTTATGTATTTGGTATGGACACACCTGCCTAGAGGGGGACTGTCCCTCACAATGTGGGACAGGTGGTAACCCATACCATTGGGCTAGGCTTGGCAATTGGTGGCATGCTAACATGATGCGTTTCGCTTCCACTTGGTATAACTGGCGACACTACAATGGAATACGGGCATGAGGTTTTAAATATCTTTGTCCGAGGGATGGGGACTCACTATTCAGCTATGTGCCTTTGTGTTCACTTCTTATTGTGGCATTCGTAAGTTGTCTTATATGCTTTGCATACATTTCAGTATCCACGGACACTGACAGGAGTGATTACTATTGGAGGCAGGCTGTACCAGTCAGCATTTTAGGTTGCGCGTATGCAGCCGACATGATCACGCCTCCGTGCAGCGCTTGGACATGCCCCCTGCACTCGTACATGTTTCCTATGCACGTGGCCATTACGGCAGCGCACCTTCATTAATATGCATGTGTTGCTGCTGCGCCATCTCTATGCTGCATGGTCGAAGCAAGGCTAATGCTGTCCTTGCACTGAGCTTCATGAATTCCGGGGTAAGTATGTGGTCATGTGATTTTTAAAGTTTTTAATGTGTGTTTTTGAATGTTAACTTCCCGTCTGAAGAAGTTTTATTACAGATGAAAGTTCTTACTGGAATTATTTATTGTGGAATTGACCTTGGATTTTATTAGAGCAGCTTGATTTCCTTTGGTTTTGTTTTTTTGTTTTAAACATAGCTATTAAATCTGATTTGTCATTTTCTTTTAAGCAAATGCCTATGGGAAATTTAAATAAATATAAGTTGTTAGGCACTTGCCTACATTTTAAACATTCATTTAAATAAGAATTATTACATTGGAGGTTTCTCACCTTCATAAGCTTTTTGTTCCAAGTCCATAAGCTGTTTGAAGAAAGTTATGAAACAGAGATTCAGTATATTAATCAGGATTATGAACAAAATTACTCCCCCCCCCACTTAGGAAGTCCCAGAGGATAGGAAACCAGAATAAACAAAGAAATGATAACAATAATAGTTACAACCATTCTTTTCAGTATACCCCAGCACCCCAGGATACTCAGAACAACCCCAGAGGACAGCGTTCGGGGAGAAATGGGAAGTAATTACAGAAACTGAATATTTGTTAGATAGGAGAGAAGCAGAAGTAAGAGAAGAAGAAATTAATATTTCCCATGAAGGGAAAGTTATAAGTTTACAAGGATATAACATTTTAATTATACATGTTTGTATATTAATAAAAAATTATTTTCCCTTTTTAATAAAAGCTTTAAATTCATACCAGGTTCTAGAACTGATTTGCCAGATACCATGACAGAAATTAAATGATATACAAGGAAATTAAACTTACAGTTGATGTTTCAGGACAGGTCACCTGGACATTTAAATGTAATTAATACAAATGATTCATTCAGTGGTAAGAGTACTTTTAATCCCCCCCACCCATCCCATTATTTCCAATTATGAAAATTTATGCCTCAAAAATACTCACACACTATTATCTTCTAAAAAGTGAAAGTTTTTTAATTTGAATAAACAAGAAACAAAATTGTTAAAGGAAATAAGATTGGATTAAACCATTTGAGTTATGAAACCTGATAAGGAGGGAGTTATAGTGGAGAACTTAGATTATAGTGTTAAAATGCTAGATACATTTTATGACACAGATAAATATATTGAAGTATCATACAATAAAGTTATGATTGCTCACAGGAAGGTACATCTTTTGTTAGAGGATTCCCTCTTTCAAGGAATAATTTCTGAGGAGTTATGTAACTTTCTTAGAATGGAACATCCCACCATCCCTCAAGCCTTTGGTATAGCAAAAGTGCATAAGGGCATTTGTAACCCCCCCCTTATAGAATTATTATTACAACACGAGATAGTACTACATATCCAGTGGGAGTATTTATTGATAGACTTCTTAACTCAACAATTCTTTCAGTAGATTATTCTTGGGACTTTTTGTCCAGATTTAAAAATGAAGTATTCATCACTGAATGTGCTTTTTTCAAAATGGCTGTAATAGATTTATTTACATCCATCCCATACAAGGAAGGTCTTGATTTATTTTTGAAGGCAATTTTAGAACTAACTGAGTTAAGTAGTACTATGATGAATTTTGCAGTTCGTGTCATGGAAATGATCTTGGATAATAATTATTTCATGTTTGAGGGTAGTTAGTTTAAGCAGATTAAGGGCATAGCTATGGGGGCCAGTTGTGCCCCATCTACGATAATCTGTTAATGTATACCTGGGAACAGGAATTAGTTTTTTCAGCTGACTACAAGGAAAAATGGGCACTATACCTTCATTACCTGGATGACATTTTCATTTTGTGGAAAGATCCCACTTCACCAGAATTAGACTCTGTCGAATATTTGAATAATCTTCCATCCTTTTTGAAATTTACTAGCTAAAGTTCCAACATCAGTATTGAGTTTTTAGATGTTAGAATAGGTAAGGATGTAGATAAGAAAACATTTTGTTCAACTATTTTTAGAAAATACACATTCTCAAAATGTTATTTAGATTATAACAGTCAGCTCCCCTATTACACTAGGATGAATAATAATAATATTCTTAAGGGACAACTAGTGAGAGAAACGAGAATGTGTTCAGATTGGGAACTCTTCAAAAGGGAAATGTTTTTCATTATACATTTATTTTTGGAAAGGGGTTACCCTAAAGACCTTATTTATAATGTCAGTTATGAGGTTGCCCACGCTTGGGAATCTAAGTTTAAGCCACACATAGGGATAGGTAAAACAAATGTTAGTTTTAAAAGCTCATCCCCTTTACAAAAATTTAATGGAAGTATGGTTATTCCATATGGTGAGTAGTCAAGAGAAGTGAATATATATAATGAGAAAGTACTGGGTGCTTTTCAAGACAAATAGTGATTTAATACAGATTTTGAGGGATGGACCAAAATTTGTGTATAAGATGGGTAAAAACATAAAATTTATGTTTGAACTTAATATATTGATTATTAAACCTTCTGAAAAAGACACCAGAAAATGTGGTCATTGCTCTCAATGCAAATATTTTTTGGATGAAAAGTGTATTTTTATCAAATATGGTGAAACCTGTATTTTTCAGACAAGGAAACTGTGCAACAAAAGGACTAGTGTATATAGCTGTTTGTGATTTTTTGTAAATACCTCTATGTGGATAAAACTGAGAGACAGTTGTGAAAACGCATTTATTTATGAACATGTGTATGCTTTTTCTCAACAGAATGAAAATAATGCCTTGTATAGACTCTCAGTTGTATGTGATGGTTTCAGCAAATTTAGATTTGGCATACTCGAAGTGGTACAGAAATCTTTAAGAGGTGGGTGGTGGGAACTTAATGTTGATTCATGTGAGTTGAAATGGCAATTTTTATTAAATTCTATTTTTGAGCCTGGTTTAAATGAAACCCTATCTATAGTACCTGTTTTAAAACTTAGAGCTCTGACTAGATGTTTTTTTTAATATAAGAAAATACATTTTCATACATATGTAAACATATTTTTTAACTTATTGTGTCCCTGTTCCTTTATGAAGTGAAATGATTGTTTATTCAATTAATAATTAATTACACTATATATTCAGTGATATTATGTAGTTAATTCATTCTGATGAAGTCTTGGAATTATCCAAAATGAAAGTGCTTAATAAACTATTGTATTGGTCAAGGACAGTGTGAATTTTATCCAGCAATTGGATTTTACCTGTTTTTTTGGCTTCAGTTACAGTTCATCTTGGCATTTTGCAAGAGTTGTGTGGTTCAGGGTGGAGTTAATCGCCTAGTGATGTAAGGAGAGATTGCTTCCAATTAGGTACCTGCTCCTTCTTGGTCCTGGAGAACAAATTTTTCCTTTTGTTATAGAGTTTATTTATTGCAGATGTCCACCAGACAGGTTTGCTCTTCCCTGCGGAGGAGGATTTCATCTTGTTGCATATTCCTGACTCCATGCAGCTATATAAATGCTTGTATAGTACTTTGGTGTAGGTTTGGACATATGTGCCAGTTCCTATGAAGGGGGGGAGAGGGCTGTGAAGCTGTTTATACCTTCCCTCAGGAGGATGTAATCAGCTTTGGAGATGTTTTTTCTTTTGACCCTAGCTGGGGGGAGGGGGTTGTAGGAGATGGTGACTTCGAAAGTGACCACTTTGTGGTCGGATCTTACCAGGGATGATGATACTGTTGGGATGCTGCAGTGGTTACCCATGTTGGTTAATATCAAGTCCAAGATATTTTTACCTCTTGTGGAGGTGCCGACCTAATGGTCCAAGGCATTTGCATTGACAAAATCAAGGAATCTCTGGGCATTTGTGTTTTAGCATGAGTATTTCTTCAAATCTATGGTTGGACAGTTAAAGTTGCCCAGGATCAGGGTAAAAGGGTTGAATCTTGATAGATTCTAAGAGATCCAGATAGGTGGAGTGGGCATCTTGAGTCAAAGTTGGAGGCCTATAATTAACTATGATTTGAATAGGGGTCTTGTCAATTGTTAACTGCACCTGGAGTGTTTGCTGTGCATCATACTGTCTGACCAGCCTGGAGGTATGAATGTCTTTTATATATATTGCAACTCCACCTCCTTTTGCTTTGCTGCCCGCAGTTTGAGGTCTGAATGTATAATAGGATGAGTAACCTGGTGTGGCTGGGATGCTATCCGCAGCTTTGAACCAGGTTTCTGTGACTGCACAAATGTCAGCATTATCCAGGGTTAAGAATGCTTGCAATTAGTGCAGTTTCATGTTTAGACTCCTAGCATTTAGCAGCATGATCTTTAATTTAAATTTTGATAAAATGTTCATGTTGGTAGTTTTGACCTCATGGCATTGCCTAAAAAGGCACTATGGTGGAGGCAAGAGTCATTCCCAGGAGCCTGAAGCCCAAGGGAGACAGATGCAGGCCATCTCTGGCAAAGCATCATGGTTTGTCAGTCATGTCATCCTAGGCTGTCAAGTACTGGGTCCCCTTGGAATGACACCATAAACTAAGCCAATTGTTAAAGTCAATCATTTTCTGTTTGTATTGAGGCATCATTCTGGATGATGGTAGAATGCTGCTTAAGGCTAGGAACATACCTGCCTGGGACACATATTCAGCGAGCTTGATCATATCTCTCTTCTTGTAGTCCAGGGAGGTATGTCTCAAGTCATTCATGTCAACATGGACTATGACAGAGTGACAACAGTACCTGTTGAGAGACCTGAGTGCATGGATGATATGACACATTCTGGCACCGACAAACACCTAACTGTAAATTTCTCCTTATCCAGCCTGGTGAGGAGCACATCTACATGTCTCACAATAGAGTCTCCTATGACTAATATGTTGGGTTTATGTTTAGGCCTTAGTGGGTGTGAAAAACAGGTATGTGGACTATGTGTGGTATGGTGGGCAGTGGAGTTCACTTGTGTGTTTGGCTTAGAGGTTTCTTTTGGTGGGTATGTTTTTGTTGAGGACCTATGCACATGTGGGTGTGTTGTGTAGGTGTGGATGGTGTTTGAGGTGTGGTGTTTGTGTTGACAAACTTCTCAGTGCCAGATATACTGGCCTGTTGGGGAGAGAGCAATGACTCTGGGTGCTTGATGTAATTGCGTCTCTCACAAATTGTGATCCTAGGTGGTAGTAGTAGAGAGCTGTCTATGTACATGAAGCAGTTGCTACACTGTCTCCGGATGCCCATATCAACCAGACTGGCAGGAGAAAACATAGGAAATTCTCCTTCCATATTTGTCAGAAAATGAGGGAGAGAGGCCAGAGAGAGCTAAGAGGGTAAAGGGTAGAAAGTCTAAGATTAGTACTACTAGATGATCACACAAGTGCTACTAAGAAAATATTTGTAGCTGGAATGCCTCAAAAAGGGCTAAAAACCATGCAGCTGCAGTTCTGGATGCAGAAAACCTGCATCTAGACTATGCTACTCAATTTAAGGTTAAGAACACAGTAAAAAAAAAACAGAAAGAAGCACAGATTAATCCCTTAGAGACAAAAGAAAAGAACTCACAGTATGAAAAAATAGTTAAACAGTAACAAAATGCAGTAAAATGCAGTTAAACAGTAATGAATTGTAGTAGATAGCAATGAAATGTAGTTAATCAGTAAATTGATTTAAAACAGTGCAAATGTGATAAATTAGATCAACAGTAAAAACAGTTCAAATAGAGCAGCAGTTCAGCAGAATTCTGTCATCAGTTTAATAAGGCTACTGACAAGCAGTAATATATGTGCCAAACTAAATGCCGTTGAACTCCTAAGCACAAACAGTAAAATGAAGTAGGAAGAGGCACATTTTTTTTTTTATTAAAAAGTGAAGGACACAGAAGATAATTCAAAGTTGTGAAGCTAAAAGGATGTAGTTGTAATTCACTTTGTTTCACAACACAAGTATTCAGGGGTCTTGCTTTCTTCCTGGGTAAAAAATGCTCTAAAATGCTTTGGTTTTATATGGAGCATCTCATGTGTTCCTGACAATTGGAGCACCTTGGAGAGCACTCACAGTTCTAGATATCTGCACAGTGTAGGCAGCAAAACCCATATAGCTTAGGCTACGGCAAAAGTGATCCATTAGAACATCTACTGCTATGGTAAACTTACTTGCACACCTGTACTTTCAGACGCACAAACAGGGGTACAGAGTGTAATAGGTGCTGGGTTCCATTCCCTGATGATGGTCTTTTTATGTTTCATTTGTTAAAACAATGCTAGGCTGATAATTTATTCTGCATTAGGATGTGTATAAAACAACACCATGTGGTAGTTTCCTGGCTGAAAAGAGTAATAACTGCTCTTAAGGAATATTTAATACATAATACCTTGTTAAACTTTGTCCAGAAGCAGTGACAAGTTATGTCCCATAAAAAGGATTCAATTTCTGGACAAGGATCGGTGTTTTCCTTTCATGTTTCATTTCTTATTTACAAAATGTACAGCTTTACATGTAACAACTATTCTTACTATACACCTTCTCCCTACAGTTTCACAGAACAATGGAATACAAGAACTATCTATATCACCTACAGTACCATATAAGAATGGAAATCATTCTACCTCACCCAAATAAATATTAGATGCATCGGTAGGAATCAATAAACTCAGTGTAGGCTTCGCATGAAGCCTACATGGAGTTTACATGCTTGCACACTAATTACATATTCATGCCACACACATCATTTTAATGTAAACAAGTGTGGTTTTGCGGCTGGCAACAGTGTTGCTGGCCAGGAAACCATATAAAGCAACACAGATAGCAATCATGTTTACCTGCGAGCAAACTAGGTTAGAGGGATTGTATGGAATGCCACAATGATTATCAGGGTTTACCATATAGCAATGTTTATGGTCCAAACATGTTACAGGACAGTGTATACAGTGCAGAGTATTGTGGAATCCAGTTCCAGGCATTCTGTACAAAAGTTGTGTAAATGATCTGTAAGGGTTCATGGACTGCCATTTAAAATAAATAGTCAGGGGGAGTGTGTGTATTGAATAGGGACACAGAGATGAATTATAGGAATTAATACAGGGAAAGAGAACAGGTGAAACATTGTAATGTAGAGCAGATGAAGCCATGAAAATGGAAGGCAGTTGTAGCAGGAACACTAATCATACATCGACATGGTACAGTAAGTACTGCACAATGAAAATATATATTATGTGACTGTCACACAAGATGACATAACAATGGAGAAGATGTCTTTGTGATCTAAGCATCCTGACATGAACAATGGAGAGGACATCTATCAAGGATGTTATATACAATAGTGATTGGGTGCATATTCTGAAGCTGTGCAAACTGATTTCCCCGAATATGACTGTAATGTCAGCAGAGGTCTCCAACAAGTGGGACACAGTTACAGGCTCATGGACAACAGTAAACAAAAGCATGCACAATCATGGAAAATATGAGAATAATACTACCAGTAATCCCATGTCACTGACATATGTCATTCTGAGTGATCATAGATGGTTCTGAATGCACACACTTGTACAAGTATTATGACATGTCAGCAATCTATGAGGGTAATCAGGCACACCATCCTGACACAGTAACATCTGCTGGAGGTGTTAGGAGAGACACTGCTATACCTGTATGTGGCATTATGATCTATACAGGCTAACTGACTGTTGTGCAGGGCACATATATATATATATATATATATATATATATATATATATATATATATATATATATGTATAGATATATATTTTTTGTATATATATATATATATATATATATATATATATATATATATATATATATATATATATATATATATATATATATATATATATATGTATGGTTCCCCTTCACAAAGTCTCAAAATGCATATGGTCGAGACCATATGCTCGAAATTGTGGAAGCTCGACTGTGTGAATGGGGAATGGCATACAGTGCAGAACGGGAGATTTCCCTTTCTGTGCTGTAGTGCGATCTCATAGTTGGAATAAATAAGTAGCGGGGGGTTCAGGTTGCCCCCCTGCAGAAACACTTTTTTTGTGTTAGTTTCTTTATTTTGTAGTTCCCTTTCACAAAGTCGAGCTTCAGAAATTCGAGTATATGGCGTCGGCCATATGCATTTCGAGTTTCTGAATGTTCAACTTTGTGAAGGGGAACCACACACACACACACACACACACACACACACACACACACACACACACACACACACACACACACACATACACACGCACACATATATATATATATATATATATATATATATATATATATACATATGTATATTTATATTTATGGGTCTGCTTCATTTCCCTGAAAGCTCATTTCACTGAAAACTCATTTGACTGAAACTCATTAAACTGAAAGTTATATATGGCCTTTTCCCCACTGTAGTGTGATCCTGGAGTTAGTATACAAAGTAAGGGGGTTGTATACTGTCTTCTGGAAAGAGTTATTCATTGGACTTGTAAGTATCCATACCTATAGTTTTAAACATTTAAAATAAAATATATATGGATACTTACAAGTCCAATGAATAGCACTTTCCAGAAGACAATATATAACCCCTATATATATATATATATATATATATATATATATATATATATATACATGGGCCTACAAACCATGCCATGATGTATGTGGACAGACTGGGAGCCCTGTCACTGTAATATGTATCATATAGAATGAGGTGACCTGTGCCTGGGCTACAGGCCAGTCTCTGACCCTGCCCCTGATGGGAATATTGCACATTCTCAAATCAGCTATAGCTGATGACATCAGCAGAGTCTGGTGAGAGGAAGATGGTAACAGCAGTGTCCGACATGCTGGTGTAAAACGCTCTGTCTAATGTCACGCAAATGCACCAACAGACACACACACACACACACACACACACACACACACACACACACACACACACACACACACACACACACACACACACACACACACACACACACACACACACACACACACTCCAGTTGACTGCAGTGAGAACAGGGTCCCTCTCTATTTAAGTACACTTACTAGAGAATTCAGTATTTTACAGAAGTGCCATGGCACAAGTATGACTTTTACAAGGCTGCAGGACAACTTATAGGTAAGACATCAGCAGTGGATGTTGGAGAGAAGATTTTAGGAGGCCTGCATGAAATGGATGTGTAGGCATGTCCAGCTGTGAAAATATTGGTACTCCGTGGGATTGGAGTGATGACTATAGGATACATAATTATGCTGCTCTGACTAAGACAGACACACACACACACACACACACACACACACACACACACACACACACACACACACACACACACACACACGTGCACACACACACACACACACACACACACACACACACACACACACACACACACACACACACACACACACACACACACACAGACACACACACACACACACACACACACACACACACACACACACACACACACACACACCAGGTGACTGCTGTGAGAACAGAAAACCTACCTAAGTATACTGACTACTCTGTATTTAAGACAAGTGCCACAGCACCAGTTTGACTTTTACAAGGCTGCAGAACAACTTATAGTGGATGACATCAGCAGTGGATGTTGGAGAGAAGATATTGGGAGGCCAGCATTAAACAGATAGCTAGCCATGTCCAACTGTCAATATACTAAAGATCTGCACATTACCAGATTAATGAACATGCAATGTGTAGTATTTTGTGGTTGTGTTTCCAATGTGGAAGTATACTTTAAGAGACAGCTTTACAAACTATATATAAACAGGTGTCCACAGTACTACAAGTACTGGAAAATTTGAATGTGTATTGTCATTCTTCATTGCACGGTATATAAGGCAACTATTGTTATTCATTTATGTAGTGTAGTTGATAAATTTGTGAAGTACTGAGAGACCAAGGCTGCAGTACATGATGGAGGTAACAGATGGCTGCTTTGTGTCTTTTTCTTAGATAGTGCCTTCATTTTGCTTATGTTTCCATATGTAGTTTCATGTCATAAATGCTAAATAGACAGTAAACAGAAGTAATACATGCTATTGTCCACTTTGCTTAGTGCACCACCAAGCAGCGGATTTGCACGATGGTTTGCAAAGTGTTTGCGGATGCAAGATACACATATCTGCCTCTTTCCTTGTTTGCTCATAGTTAAGCAATGCACAAACAAGAGCCTCATTGCTAAAATTCTAAGAGTTCTCAGTACTAAGGGTATGAAACACATTGGTTGCTTAGCTGACTCTCTGGCAGCAGGTGTAAATGCATTGACATATTTCTTTTTGAGCCCAGATTGTAAAGGGTTTGAATCCAGGTGTATGTCATACTTTTAAATAAGTAGTGATAATGCATTGAAATTATTCTTTATACTACACTCACTGTGTGATACTGTGTGTTGATTTATCACAGTGTGTTTAAGCAGAATTGCAAAGTGGTAACTGCACCACAGAAGAGCTGTTCACCAGCATTTGGCATTGGTGAGTGATGCCACTTTTACATTTAAGTATACTTCCTAACAACTAAAAACTATAATTATGGATTGCTCAAAGTAATCCTTGCAATGTGCAGATATTGCAGATATGCTTAGTCCATTTATACAAATTACAGTTAACAGCAGGCATTCATACCACTTGTGCAGAATTTAATTTATGTAATATTATTAAAGAATTGCAGTATTGTATAGTTGTTACCCATGGTATTTGAACCCACAACCTCTGACAACAGTCTGGCACTTGATGCCTAAATTCGGTTTGTGCTACAGACTGATGCATGCATACTTGCTTTTACAGTTAGGATATACGTACTTACTTTGCTACTAGAGTATAGAAAAGAAAAACATTTTTATTTAAATTTTAAAGCTACAATAAATACTGCTCTTGTGCTGCATACATACCACTTCTTTCCATCAGTCTCTCTAGATGATCAGCACGGGCCTGCCTATTTGCAGCTATTTCAGAATTAGCTGTGAAGAGAAAAGAAAAGAACAGAAAAGCATTATACATACCAGTCTTGCCTATATTTAGCTTTCTATGTATTATAAATTATGTTTATCAGCATACTTCCACAGCTATGGGATGTTTTAGTTTGAAACTCATCCAACCACTGGTTCAGTGTATCCCTCTTGCATCTTTTTAGGTTACTAAAGTGGTGCCTACACTGTTCTCCAGTGCACGGGATGACAGTCACACTGAATACAGCCTTGGCCAGACTATTCCAAGCTTCAGACTTGTACTGTGAGACTGAATAGTCCCCCTGCAAAAGCCTTTGGTTGTGGTGCTTTACCAGCAGTCCAATGAATATTCTTGGACAGTTGAACACCCCACCTCTGGGCCCTAAATTGAGCACCTTCCCCTCTAACACCAGGCATGTCTAATCCTAAAGTAGAGCAAAAGCGAATAATGATTTCCCACCAATTCCTGTTATTGCATTTACTGGTAGCATGCAAACCTGAGCAACAATGCCAACCACATTTGCGCGATGTTAAGTGGAAAGCAATAGTGCAAAACAGAGAAGAAAATCTTTGAAACTGGAAGGTTAATCTGACACTTGACATTAGTTTGAGGGGTGTCTGTTGCTGTAACTGATAAGTGATTTGCAGACATGCACTGGGGCATACATTTCATGGCTTGACACATGTTTGTCTTCATACACTGCTAAAATTAATTTTTATAGTGCAGGATTTAAATGTATGCATGAGCTAAAACATTTTCTTTCACGGTGGTAATTTTCCATCTTTGCCACAGAAGAAATGCTTCTCAGACATATTCATGAATCATTTATAAATACAGATGACAGACCGAGGTGTTAACCATGTATATGTGTGACCTGGCAAGGTCCTTGTATACATTCATTTGTGTATGTCTTATTCAAGGATAAAGGCCATCCTAGTCCAGACAGCAGAGTTACACTTACAGAAGCATAGTAGACAGTATACCCTCAGTCATACATCTAAGCCTTCAAAACAGAGTAAGGGTGCCTTATCCCTCATACATGTAATTCATATCAGCTCCACTAGTTATAATTTTGTATAAATTGATATGTGATATTTAATATAATGTGAAATGGAACAACAGTAAACATGTCTGGAATTTCCTGTATTAGAAACCAGGAGCATGTGTTTGGCAGCCCTACACTTGCACCTGTTGTCAGAGGAATATTGAAATAACATGATATTTTCCTCCTGTTTGTTGCTATAAACTGAACTATCACAACAGTAAAAATATGTTGCACTTCCTATATTAGAACCCAGGACATCTGCATTATAGCCCTACATTTACACCTGCTGCCACAGGAATAGTTAAATAACAATTGGATATTTCCATATTCAGTATTAAGTTTTGTGTGTTAACCACCTAGCAACACCATTTAACATGTTTGCACAGTGCCCAATACACAGTTGATGCAATGCATCAGTTTTGAAACTGTTGACTGTCTGCTCCACTCTGCAGGTGTTCTATGGCTGCAGGTGTTGGGTAAGCTTGTTAACCACCACTCAACATTGCTTAGCAATGTTGCATGGTAGAATTCAAAAAACTGCAACATGTATCCTTTTTGACATTTAGAATGTCTATGGCCCTGTCTGCAGGTGTTCTGTCTGCTTCGTGTGTGTTCCTCTAGTCCAGGTTTGCACACTGCTAAGTGTCACACAAATGAGATAAGCAAACAAGACATTTATTGTGTTTCTCCGTTTCCCCTGTTTTTGCTAAGCCATGCACTGTGCAAACAATGGCATTAAAAAAAGGGAAAATTGTGAGAAAGGAAGAAATAAAATCTATTAAATAAACAACACTACAAAAATTTATGTTGGTACACATGAAATATGTTTGCACAGTTCTGCATTTGAACCTTCAAAACACAGTAAGGGTGTCTTATCCCTCTTTGCCACAGAAACAGTTTTGCAGCAGATAATGAAAAGTATTGTGCATACAAGCAACCACAACATCATCCACAGTATTAACAAAACAAATGACAGTTGTTTCTACATGTACTAATTTCTGATGTAGTGCACTGAGTGATCAGACACCCATTTATGACTATTGCTTACATAAATGCAGTTGTGTCTTATTTCCCTGTGTTTGTTGCTTATGCTTCTCTTTTCTGATCAGTAATCTGAGACATGCAATCTGCAAGGCATTTTGTATCATTGTCCTTAAATGTGTGATGATATTAAATGGTAATAATAGACAGTTGTTAAGAAATGAAGGGAAGGTTGGATATTACTGAACAGAAAATGTAAAATGTGTGCTGCTTATGTGCATTTAAAATCTTGATAAAATTACTTCTACACTTTGTAAATCTAACCTGACTGATACACTCACTGGAGGTAAGGGAGTCTGAATTGTTGTTGTATTTTCATTCTTCCTACCATAAATCATTCACAGTTGCAATCCATTAGCAATATACATTGAGGGAGTGCCTGCACTATGTTTACATCTGCTAGTAATTCTAATGAGTTCACACCTCATTTGCACCTTCACCATGATCACAGCCCTAAATCTACACTATAAAAAGGGAACCATGTGGCTAGGGTACCTTAAGGTGAGGAGACTTGTTTATTTGGATAACAGAGAAGAAGATATTATTTGGGATTTATAGACACACACACACACACACGCACAAATATATATATATATATATATATATATATATATATATATATATATATATATATATATATGGGTCTACTTCATAATGTTGACTTACCATTGCATCAGCATTCAAAACAGTGAGATGACAACATCACATGTTTAAAATTATAAACTTCCAGAACTTCATATTTCCTCTCCAGGAAAGTAACCACTTGGCCACCAATGATAAAATTACAAATGGAAGCAAATTACACCCACTGAAGTTGGGAGCTTCACCCCACACACACCCCCGTTTGGGGGGCTGTGCCCCCCTACCTAAATATTCCAACTCCGAGATTGCACTACAGTGGAGAAAGGGCAAAGTTCACCATGATGACCAAGTGGTTACTTTCCCAGAGAGGAAATACAATGTTCCGGGAGTTCATGATTGTAAACATGCAATGTTGTCATCTCACTGTTTTGATCATTGACAGAATGGAAAGTTGTCATTATGAAGGGGATCCATATGTGTGTGTGTGTATATAGATAGATAGATAGATAGATAGATAGATAGATAGATATAGATCTGCATTAGCAAAGCAAATGCTACTTTGATCTCTATACACTTATGCACTTCTTAGACATTTACTAATGGCATAGGCATGTTTGTCAGTGAATTTTACTTTCTCAGATGCACAGCCTTAGTAACTGTCATCACAAGTGTTAATGTTACAACTGCTTTTCTCTTTACACTCATCCATTGATATTTCAGTGAAATGTAAGTTGTGTCAATGACACAGGAGTGTTAGCCTTCTAGGATGGACCATACACACCTCTAGGGGAGTGCTGGCCACAGGTAGATGTGACTGTCAGTTGCATAAAATTGAATGTTCTGTGATAAATGTGTACACATGTTTTGGGGACAGTTTATTTGATAGCACTTTTAGCAGTCACTGACAGTTTGCTAGCAAACTATATCATTTACCTGTTGTTTGGGGGATTGGGGAGCCAAGATCCATTTCTGTGTTGGAACAAAAAATGTTTCTATTGCTACTTTCCTTGTTTTGGATCTAACCTTGTTTTGTTTGTGATTCTAATATGTAATAACCACATAATTCCTTTTTTATATTTGAATATCTTGACTGTGTTTTGTTTCTCCAGTGAGTAATATTGAAATACTACCTTTTATGTGTTCTATCTAAGCAGGACTTTTATTTATGTGATACTTATGTGTATTATCCTTCTTTTGTGTTTTATATCACCTAGGACTATGACATCCAGGCATCTCAATCCCTGCAAAATCCCTTCAGTGACCCTCAGGATGAAGTCATTGTAGAAGCATTTAGGCAACATGTGGGGTATGTCTGGTAGAATGTAAATTTGGCAGCAGATAGTGGCTGATGTGAATGCACTAGCTGGCTAGAGCAGGACATATAATCAGGTGTGCCACAGGGCCACTGACATGATTTCATTGGCCCAGAGGAGAGCAGCTGCAGTGGCCCATGAATTGATGGCTACTGGGGAGGCCTGCTACAGACCACTGATGCCAAGTGAAGAGTTTCTGTCCACTGTCAGGGATCCAGGCAGCTCAGTAGAAAGTGCTCAAGAGCATGTCATTGATGTTGGTGCTGCTATTTCAGGGAGGACAAGTACATCTCAGGAGGATCTTCCAGGTCAGCTTACCTATCTCAGTTGTTAAATGCATAAGTTCTCTTTAATATATTTTTTTGGGGGATGGCAGTTGTTGATTGATACAGTTAACAACACATTCTGATTGATTATACATGTGCTTAAGTTGGACTTGTCATCCAAGTTCTTGTTAAAAGTATCATTAATGGGCATATAAAGGGCAAAAAGTTTTAACTCCCTGTATTACTGTTAAGTGTGATGATGATGCCCTTACCTTTTGCTTAACTTCTTCCAGAACCATCCTCCATAGGGAGCCTACAATCATTTGCACATGGTAAGTCAAATATTTTTATGTCAGTATTGATAAGCAGTTCCAATAAATATTTATTTTATCTATATGTGTGTGATGTGGGTGTCAGAACTGTTGTGTGTATTGCTGTACTATCTCTAATAGTGGCACCACTGTTAGCTTGTTAGCATATATTGGACTATAGTAGTATAGGTATTAATTTCTTTCCCATGTTTGTTGCTTATTATCACAGAACATCCTGACAGTGGTTGTGTGGGACTCCTACCACCTGATGTCAGAGTATCCGCAAACTCTGATGATGATGGTGGCCAAATAGAGATGCAGCCAGAGGGGGATGCAGATGTTGAATCTGGCACTGAGGTTGACATTTGGCTATCTCCTTTAATTCCATCGGACACAGCCAGTAAGCCCACACCAACCCATTCGAATCATAACTCTCAAGCATACCGAATTCCTCAGTAAATACCGGTTTTGAGGGCAAAATATTGGGGTTCCACAAATTCCTGTATGGCGTCTTTAATTTCCAAATTTCTTGTTTTTTTTTTTTTACTCCTGATGTCATTACATACAGGGCATGCACGATTATGTCAGCTTCTGCAGACCAGTCTGTGTGTGCACAGCACAGCTTTTTTCCCCAGCTTGGCTTCTCCTTGCAAGACTAACAGCAGCTTAAGTGTGTGTGTGTGTGTGTGTGTGTGTGTGTGTGTGTGTGTGTGTGTGTGTGTGTGTGTGTGTGTGAATGCCCAAGTTACTTATAAACTGCTGGTTAGAGTTAGGCAGACTCAAACCCTGTACCTTAGTTACAGGTAGCAAGAGTCTAAATTCTAATACCCATACCACCACCACTTATGATTCAAGGAGTTAACCATAGTTTTGTACTGTCCAAAGTTTTACGGAATGTCTGGAATGTTTGGCGCATACGTTTGGTCTGTTCCCCTTAAAATTTGTGGTTTTCTGGCAAATCAATGAGAAGTTGAACTGAATTCACTAAATAATGATAGCCATTTAAGTTTCAGTCTTCCTATCTTCCAGGAAATGCATAGTAACACAACATTTTATTTTAGCAACTTTTCAAAGATTATACAAGCAATGTTTAAAATGTGTTCCTGGTTTTAGGCTTTTGTCCCCCCCAATACATTTTGGCTTTTTCCAGATTTCTTATGCTGCATAGTTCTTCAGGGGGGGAGAAGTTTAGTGCTGCTTATGCCAAGTCTGCTTGTGTTGTTAGTAGCATAACAGTTAGAATACTTGCTTTGGATGCAGAAGGCTGTGGGTTCTACTCCCACAGTAGGAATAAAACCCACAGCCTTCTGCTTCAAAAGCAAGCATTCTACCTGTTGTGCTACTAACAGCATTAACAAATTATGCCAAGTCTGTTCGTATTGCTTGTAGCACAAGTAAAATGCTTGCATTTGATGCAGAAGGTTGTGGGTTCTACTCCCACAGTATGTAGATGGATTGCTGATACTGTCCTGTGTTGTACTTTTAAAGGGGGTGGATGCTGCAGTCCTGAGAATGTACTCTTTGACAGAGATACCTAGTAACTATGAACCTGTTATCAGTTTGCCATGCACTCCCTATTGCAATATTACTACCTTATCATTTTTTTAATGTAACATAGACAATTTATTCCTCAAGAGCAACAGGCACTTTATTTGTAGATAAAACAATGAAATATAAGTTGTTTGCTAGAAGCAACCTCTTCATTAGTTACAGATCTTACAGATCTTTTTAATGTGGAATTAGATTACTTTTACTTCTGCAGGGATTGTGCATATTTACTGATACTGGTGGATTGTAGAAGTTTGAGTAGACTTTTATGATTGAAATGTTCTGAATTGGGCAGTTTTGTCATTATTGGTTCATGCATTTTGTTTTGTTGCTTACTGGAAAAATGTTCAAAACAATACATTTAAAACCTGCTCAAACAAGTGTGCTGTATTATACAAGGAATGTAATTTAATGAAATCAGGAAGGTGTATCAAAGAACACATGTATGTTTCGTGTGCAAGGGGCTTATGATTTCAAAACAGCCCAAAGGTAATCGTTATCTGCCACTGGCCAGATGCATTTTCTTTGAATGTGGGTTTCAATGCTATTTTAATGAATGTGAGTTTCAAGGGCAGAGAAGTTTTGATGTTAAGACTATTTTCATTGTGAGACTGTTGCTTTTTTAGCAAATGTCTATTAGTGTTTGTGCTATAAAATGCAAAATAAAAGTTTTAAATGAAATCCAAATAATCACTGTAGAAGTAAAATAGTATGCACATTACAGTGTTTATGGTAAATGGGGCAAAATAGCCAAGTAATGGGACATTGGAATGGCTTCAGCGGGGAGGGCTGTGTATGGAGGGCCCCATTTGACCATGATTCTTTGAGGAGGGAAGGGTGGCAAAATTAAAGACAGCCCCAGGCAGCACAAACTTAAGCTATGCCACTGATCAGTAGGCCATGGAGAATGACTTTTGGAGGTCCTAGCAAACTATAATATTTTTTTGCTAAGACTATAATACTCCCTATCATTAAATGCCCTACTTTTGCCATAAAACCCACATACTCCAAGTCACCAAAAACAAAATCCTAAGGTTCATCATCTCCTCCCTTCCCAGTGAACATCACTGCTACACATTAAAAAAAAATAATTTACTACAGGGTCGGGGCTGGGGGGGGGCATATTTTGGTTGTCTGTTCTTCAGTTTGCATTTGAAAGTTGGTATCTCACAATTCCATTGAAGTGGATGGGGTTACATAATTAGGGATGCACATTTTATGTTAATTAGCATACAGATTTGTACCTATTTTACATGGGTCTTTGCCCAGATTTTTGATGTTTCCAGGTTGAGAAGTATGATTCCAATGAGCCCACAGCTATTGGACAGGTGGAGAGTGAGACACTCAGTCAGGGTAGTTTGGTTACTGTGGCTTCAGTGCCTGTTGACTCTGGCCATAGCTAAAATGTGGGTGAGATGCCACACAGGAGAGTTGGTAGGGGTGCTCAGAGGAGGCCGGCTGTCCATCCCCCCTGATCCAAGTGTGTCTTCCCATGCCACTCGAGGCATGTTTAAGCCATCATGGGGGCACAGGCATGTTCCAATAGGTCCTCCAGAGAAATGCTTAAGATTGTAGATTTAGCACAGGCTGACGTGTAACTGCCTTCATCATGTTGCCAATTCAATTGATTGCATGTATGACACATTGGAATATTTGCTGAGAGGGGAATGGTATAATTGGCGAGAAAGAGGGAGCACCCCCTACTTTTACAGCTGCAAGACCTGTGTTAGGACCCAACGGAGGACTCATGCATGTGTTGCATGAATTTTAAACACAAATGTGCATGAGAATTACATCATCAGTAAGCACTGCCATTTATTTATGAAATTTGCTGCCAGAGTCACACAGTAAGCACTACCATTTATTTATGTTACTGCTTAATGTTGAAACTGCTGGGCTCTGTATTGTTTATGTAAGCTGAAACTGCTGCTGGGCTCCATATTGTTTATGTAAGCTCTGTATTGTTTATGTAAGCTGAAACTACTGCTGGTTTCCGTATTATTTATGTAAGCTGGTGTGTGTGTGTGTGTGTGTGTGTGTGTGTGTGTGTGTGTGTGTGTGTGTGTGTGTGTGTGTGTGTGTGTGTGTGTGTGTGTGTGTGTATAAAATGCCCCAGTTACTTATTCCTGGTGGTTAGGATTACCTAGTTTCAAACCCTGTACCTTATTCTCTACCCACACCACCACCTCTCATTCAGGAAGTTCAGTCCATATCTCTCAACCATCTAGATTAATCAGTGAGGACATAATTCACTAAATAATGATAGCACTGTAAGCTTCACTCTTCCTATCTTTCAATGGAAATACATGGTAACACAAAGCACTATTTTAGCAATTTTCTAAGCTTATACTAGCAATATTTAAAATGTGTACCTGGTTTTGGCCCTTTGCCCTCCCAAATAAATTTTGGCTTTTTCCAGATTTCTTCTACTGTGAAATTGACAGATTTAGCTATGTCAAGTGGATGGTGCAGTGGTGCAGTGATAGTGTTGTTGCCTCACAGCAAGAAGTTCTCTGGTTTGATTCTTGATTGTGGTGTTTTCTGTGTGGAGTCTGTATACCCTCTCTGTGTTTGTGTGGTTTTCCTTTGGGTGGTCTGGTTTCCTCCCATGTTACAAAGACATGCTTCTGGAGCATTTCTCCCTAGGCCTCTGTTGAAAATGTGGATTATTGTACTGTGTTGTACTTTAAAGGGAGTAGATGCTGCAGTCCTGTGAATGTTCTCCTTTGGAGGAGTTACCTATTAACTATGAACCTGCTAGTTTGCAATCAATTCCCTATTGCAATATTACTAGCTTATCATTTTTTAATGTAACATAGGCAATTTATTCTTCAATGGTAACAGCCACTTTATTTGTAGATGAAACAATGAAATATAAAGTTGTTTCCTAGCAGCAACCACTTCATTAGTTACAGATCCCTTTAATGTGGAATTATTTAGATGACTGACTTCTGCAGACATTTTGCATATTTACTGATATTGGTGGATTGTAATGACAGAAGTTTGAGTGGCCTTTTATGGTTGAAATTTTCCGAAATAGGTAGTTTTGTCATTATTGGCTCATACATTTTGTTTCATTGCTTACTAGAATACTGTTCAAAACTACAAATTTAGAATACACTCAACAACTGGTGCTGTATTATACAAGAAATATAATTTAATACAATCAGGAAGGTGAACCAAAGAATGTATATATGTATGCATAGCCCTAAAAATGTGTTTGAAAACAACCCAGAGGAAAGTGTGAAAGGCTCAAAATCATGGGCAAATTTTAAGCTTTACTTTTGCTACCAAAGCAATGGATGAAGGCAAAACAGTTCACACCACATTACCTTGACCTGGCCAAGCCTTTTGACATAATCCCCTAATCAGGTGTAGTACAAAAGATGAATAATGTAAGAGCAAACACTTGCATCACTAGCTGGATTGCCAATTTGCTCACAGGATGCAGGAGATCAAAATAGGGGCAGAGACCAGTCACCAATGGAGTCCCCTAGGGTTTGGTGCTGAGACTTTTTCTGTTTGGCATATACATCTCAAAAGTAAAAGGAAATACCAAAGGGCTTTGGCCGACTAAGTTTGAGATGACTGCAAGCTAGGAGGAGTTATTGAATCCTTAAATGACTTAACCATCATGCAGGAAGGTTTGTCCCAAATGATAACTGGTGTCAAAATCATGACAATGCCCTCTGAGAACTGACCCAATTGTTTGGCATTTGGAAACTTGTGTGTACAGTGACCTAACTTTTGACCAACATGTACCCAGAGTCATAAGAAAGCCTTTCTATATTGCACAGCTTATAAACAAATTGATTATGACTAGATCTACAGCTGTTGTTGTCCCCCTTTACAAAGCTCTCATTAGGCCAATCATTTTGTATAATGAACACTTTGGCATGTATCTGTCCAGCCCCATGCAACAATTGGAATACCTTCAGAGATACCTTACTAAAAGGATACAAGTCCTAAACAACAGGTCTTGCATGGACCACCTCAAAGATTTATTAAAATACTCAGTATCCTACAGAGTGCTTAGAAGTGACATGTCCAGCCTACAAGGCATCCTCTGACCTAATACAGATGGACCTACTGAACATCAACAAGTCAAATGGCATCATAAATACTCAGTCCATGTATCTAAACTGAATGTTGTGGAGGGATGGATATATATCACAGAGGCTGCCACTGTTCCAAAACAGACTATCCATAAAAATAAAACAAAGCTCATCCGTCCATATTAAAATGCAACTTAGATCTAAGGATGGGTAATAAAAAATGTACTCCAAGATTGCCCCTCATGCCACTAATGGATAGAAGCAGTTCCTAAATGCTGCATACCTTACATGGGTCTCCTCAAATTATCTATGGTATGATCACAATTATTCTCACTAGGACTAATATACAATTATCAGCCATGGGATAGGTAAGACCAATCAGAAAATGTTAATTCAAGCACCAAAAGGGAATTAGACAAGCTTAAAATGTCCTCCAAGTGAACCTATATTGTGGTACTAAATAGTTATAAAAATTGCCCTTTTTAGATCACTAAGTGCCCCTCTCACCCTCCACCCCCCAGTCTTCAACAGCTTCTGGCACCTATGAATAGTATCTATGTGGGCATAAGTCAGCCACATCATCTGATGTTAGCCGATGTGGCCGTGCCTGATCACACTTCCATAGTGGCACTACTTCCACTGCCCTATCAGTGGTTGAGGTGTCCACACCCAGATGTGGCAGGCCATGGGGGTCATGGTCCTTGGAGTCCTTGTGAGGAGAGCTCATCCAGCAGACATCAGTCATGTACAGGTAGCAGCAGTGCATCTGACTATGGGTGTGAATGTGCCAGTGCAACTCCTGGCAGAGGCAGTTCTTGTGGTTGGGTATGACATGCTAGGAGTCTAAACCAAAAACTCCACTCCCTAAAAACTCTCTTTACCCTAGAGAATGCTGATGTCTGTGCAGTCGCTTAGTCATGGTTTAATGCCATGGAGAGTACACCAACAGTGCAAGGTTATAATGCCTTCCACACATTTAGGTCAGCTACTTCACAGGCAGGGACCAAGAGTGGAGGTGTCTCTGCTTACATCAAAAATAAATATACTTCAAGGCTGGTCAAACAGGACAACACACTTGAGCTGCTCCATGTTCAAATCACCATAGGTAAAATCCAATACCACTTCCTTGCAAGCTGTAGGTCCCGCTTTATGATCCAGGAAATCCATACCATGTATTTAAACTTATTAGAAACATAATCATCCAACCCAATACCATATTAATGGGTGACTTTAACTACCCAACCATTAGCTGGGAATCCTATATGACACCAAACATACATCCACAGAGATTCTTGGATTTTGTAAACACAAACTCCCTGGACCAGATAATCAATACACCAACCAGGGGTGCAACTATACTGGATCTGGTACTTACTAATGTGGGAGACTGCTGCATACCCCTAATGTATTGCCTCACCTGGTAAGGTCAGACCACAAAATGGTCTCTTTTGAAGTAAAAATAAAACCTGGACCCCCAGCTAAACATGTAATATTCAGGAACTATTCTAAGGCTAACCTCCTGCTATTAAGTGAGAACCTGGCAAAATTTCAAGCCCCCATAAACCCTGAGAACACTTCTGCCTATGCAGAACTGTTCACAGAAATCCTGTCCACACATGTTAATAGCTGTATAGAGGCAGCTGTACCCACCAGGAAGAAGTACAGAACTTAACTCAAAAAACAAGCTACCCTGGTAGAATCACAAAATCAATCAGATGTATAACAGGAGGGAAAAAAATCATGGCAAAAATTAGGAGGCATAATACCCAGCAGGATAAAAGCACTCTCATCAAACTAGACAAACAACTCAGAGGACAAATAAAGTCTACCAAAGCCAAATTTGGGGTAAGTTTGGTCTCTCAGGCCAAGGACATCCACAAAGCCTTATTTAACTATGTCCGCAACCTCAATACACAATTGTGTGCAGAGTTCATTGCAAATGGAGCCACCTTTACTGAGCCAGAGATATTGATAAATTCAGCCCCAATGTTACCCCTCTCTCCCCCTCAAACTTCCCTCAGGAAATATCATCAAATATAACTTCCCCTACTACCACTAGGGAACAGGTCCTTAATGCTTTCTCTAAGGCCAAGAACACTGCACCAGTGGACCTAGACAATATCCGAGGATGCCTTCTAAATAGCATGAAACATGAATTATCAGGGCCTCTGTAATTAATATTTAACTGTAACCTCCAAACAGGCTTTATGCCTCCTGAATGGAGAAAGGCAACAGTCATCCCACTGCCCAACGGTGGGCCATCTACAGACCCTGGAAACTACAGACCCATTAAGTTTCACTAGTCTTATATATAAAGCCATGGAAACTATCATCATGGAGATGATCAGTCAAGATATAGTAAACTACCAGACACTGGACCCAACCCAGTTTGGTTTCGTCAAGGGCAGATCATGCCTTCTCAACCTGGTGGACTACTTTGAGAAGGTCACCAAAGCAATCGATGAGAGCAAAATCATTTACACTGCCTACCTTGACCTGGCCAAGACATTTGACACAATACCCCACTCAGGCATTGTTGAAAAACTCAAGAGGCTAGGTACAAACCCGTATGTCACCCAGTGGATAGCCAACTGGCTCACAGACAGGAACCAGAAAGTTAGAATTGGGAAGTCCAACTCTACAAAGAGGACAGTCACAAGTAGAGTTCCTCAGGGATCAGTCCTTGGACTGCTCCTCTTTAGCATTTACTTCTCAAAAGTCATGCCAATGTCAGTGGTCTCTGGCTGACTAAATTTGCAGAGGATTGCAAATTTGGAGCTGTCATTGAATCTCACACTGACACGAATGTTCTCCAGGTGGGGCTGACACAAACAACTGGTGTCAGAGCCTTGGACTAAACTAAATGGCAAGAAATGCATATTAGTATCCTTTGGGAAGTCATCCATCTCTGATAACTATCATATTGACAACACACTCCTTAGAGTTGACCCAGTGGTCAGGGACGTAGGCACACACATAGATAGTAATCTAGCCTTTGATCATCATGTGTCTACAGTGGTTAGGAAATCATTCTATGTTGGGCAACATATTAACAAAGGTATGGTATCTAAGTCCAAGAAAGTCATTGTTCCACTGTATTCGGCATTCATCAGACCTATCATTGAGTACAATGCCACCTTTGGTATGTACCTAACCAGGCATATCTAACAATTGGAACATCCACAGAGGTTCCTCACTAAAAGAATACAGGGTGTAATTAATACATCCTAAGCAGACCGCCTCAAAGCCCTATCCCTGTATTCTGTCTCTTACAGGATTTTGAGGGGAGATCTATGCCTGGCATACAGGTCATTGTCAGACCCCACTCTGATGGACCTTCTGCATATCCACAAAACAAACAGCACTAGAATTACCCATTGTAAAGACTTAAACCTTGCCTATGATATACATAGGACTTGCTGAAGAGATAGGTATGTATCCCAGAGACTATCGCATCTATGGAACAGGCTCCCCATCCATGTGAAGCAGATCTCCTCCCTAAGCTAATTCAAGTACAAGTTGGATAATAATTGTTAACTGGAAATTCATTCCTGGTTTGGCACCTATGTCTCTAATGGACACAGGTAACCTGTAAATGGTTCATCTCCCAGGCCCATGGGGTATTTGAACTTGTCTGAGATTTGGGATGTATGCCTAGGCTTAAAAAGGCCCTTGCGGTTGTTAGCCTTGTGAGTAACTATGAACAACGATGACCTGCCACCTCTACCATGCATGTCTCATACCTGCCTAACATAACAAGACATAGAGCAAACACAGAGCTTGGCTATATTCTTGCAGACACCCACACACCAGTTTCATCTAGATGGCCCATACAGACACACACACACACACACACACACACACACACACACACACACACACACACACACACACGCACAATAGTTACATGGTTCAGCCGTGAGGCTTAAAGATAATTCTATCTCAGTGGCCATTTGTTACTTTATCCAAATGTCTGCCCATTTCTCTTCCTTACTCACATGCACTCACTTACCTTTTGTGTCAGCCTAGGCTTCCTGCCGGGTCTCTATTACGACATCGAAAGTTCAGGTCAGCAAACACCCGTTCGCCAACCAATATACAGCGAAATGTTATTTCTGCAAATGGCCACTACAGCAATTTTTTTCCTAGGGGAATAAAATTGCTTGGACAAGTAGAAATGACACAGCATTACAAACCTAACAAACTGGGGTGATGTGTCCCCCACACTCCCCAAGTAAATATACTAACTCCAGGGTCACACTATAGTGGGGAAAAGGGCAAATCCACAATGATGGCAACAAGATTTTTTCCCCTAGGAAAAAATTTGCTGTAGTGGCCATTCGCAGAACTGACATTTTGCTGTTTATTGGTCAACAAAAGGTGTTCTCTAACCTGAGCTTTCAGTATTGTAATATAGACCCCTTCCTGCCCCCCACACAACACCCTGTGTAAGTGGTGATAACAGTGCCATATCCTTATTTTCTATCTTTTGGATTCAGGTGTATATAAGCTTTGTGTCTGATGCTTGGGGTGCATAGCTGACTTAGTGCTCAGTATATCTGTTTGTGATGTTGTTTTGCTAGTTGTACTTTTGATATATTTTGGTCCTCCAAAGTTAGATGGTTGATAGAATCAAAACAGTTTTTTCAACAGGATTTTTAAGAATCTTCTGAGGGTTATGGTGTCTGAAACTGAAATGTCTCATTACTGTCTACCTTCTCTCTTTAATGATTTTCCAGTACAAAAGTATGAGGCCAGACTGAGGACATTCAGTGACCATCAGTACTTTTGAGATGTATGAATGTGTGAATATTTGATGCCTGTGGCCTATTACCTGATAGAGAACACGTGTATTCACATAAGTCTCTGTTGTCACATATTAGTCATTACCGTACAAATAACCCACTTTTTACTTACTTGCATTACTGAATAACAATATGCAAGGATATGTCATTTATTTGTATTATTATATAATGCTGTTTTAACACTCCATGTTCAACACTTACCTTGTAAATCCAGTAGTTGCTACAGTTTTAGTTCAAAGCTGAGTCTATCTGATGCTAGGATTACACAGCCATTACATGGGTAGGTAAAGGTTGTGAGCATTACCTGGCATCAATGTTACTAGATGTATGTGCATACAGTCAAAGATTTAGCTCCTTAGGTGGAAAGTGAGTGTGCTATGTTTTGCCTCTTCATCAGTGCAAGGGCATATTGAGCATGCCTATGTCTGCTTACACCCAGAGCAGCTGCTGGTTTCCCCGCTGACTCTTTTCCTGTGTGTGCCAGTGGTGACCTTGCCATTGGTGGTGGGATGTGTGCCTAGCTACAGGGTAGAACTCCTGCATATTTGTGGCCCTGTCCTCAGGAGTACTGGGAAAATATATGTGGATACAATTTATGGCACCCAGTACTTCAGGCTAGTGTGCTACAGGGTAGAACTCCTGCATATTTGTGGCCCTGTCCTCAGGAGTACTGGGAAAATATATGTGGATACTGGCATGTTGGAACATAGCATTCAGGAATTAATGGAGGATCCTGGATGCTGATGCCTGTGACACCCCCAACATGTCCCCCTGTTGGTCTCTGAAAGGTTCATGTAGCTAAAATTCTAAGTGCTACACATACCTTTGTCTTCACTGGTATTGGTTGCCCTCAGTTTGCCCTGGGTCTGATTTGAGGACAACAGAGGTTACAGAGTTCCTGCAGTGTGTGTCTCTATCCAGCCTATAGCAGTCTACAGTTTCCACCTCATGCAGATTATGATACTTTAACTGGGGTCTGAAAACTCTTCTCCTTCTTGGCCTTGATCTATTAGCAGTAGCAACAGCATAGACTTCAGCCTGTTGCACATACACATGAGTTAAAGCAAGAGCAGCTCCTAACATTCTTTCTGTGTAGACTATTTTCCATGATTGTATTCCAATAGGTTTTGGAATTTGTAGGAAAAACCAGCACTGAGTCTGCATAGTAGCTTCATAGCTTGTTGAAAAGCTTCTCCATCTTGGATTGGTTGATCAGCATACAATTCAGATGCTTATGCTGCAATTAGTATGCCACGATGTTTACTGTGGTTGCATAGCTCTACACACCATGTAGAGCCACCACCTGAATACAGAACAGTGTGCTACCATGTACACATCATGCCACGGCATGTACATGGTCTTAGCAGATTATGTAGGGTTTATAGAATCTGCCTGAACATCCTATAGATCTAAAAAAATAAAATTCCCCTCTGTTTTTTCCTCTTTAGGCCCATCAATAAAATTCAGTGTATTTATTAGGATGCACCTCTCTAAATGTCGTGTTCAACTCAAACGGCCCCAGTGGTTCCTAATTAACATAATTGTAGCTCCTTAGACTATCCAAACAGAATAAAATATCCTTCACTTTATTCCATCTCCTACATGCTTCTGTATGGTGATCTTTGCTTATTCTTCAGTGTTATGAAAGAGCCTGCCCTATGTAACTTACTTCATCTTAAGAAGAGAGACAATAACATGAATACCTGAACCAAAGATTTATCTGTCCTCATCATGACATAAACGGAAATTGCTGGCATGATATTTATCTGACCCAACGTATCCATGGAGTAGACTTTCCATGTAGGCCAAACAATGCAATAAGCTAGCCACTTTTAAGACCAGTTTTGATGAGTGGATGAGTATTTGCAAATGTATTCCTGGTGTATGTAGCATGGCTATCCCTGACTGGGGCAGCTAATTTATTTACAAGTTTACTGGTTTGCACTGGCTAGGTTTCACAAGAGTCTTCCAGACAGCCTGCTTAATAATAATCTATGAGTCTACTAAATATGAGGTAATTATTGCTGCTCCATGTGCATATTTTCCCCAAAGGTTCCTTTAAGAGGTTTTGTTGAAGTGCTATGATCCCAATATTATACATGGGGGGGGGGGGGGGGTTGCAGAGTTAGTTATGTCACGATTAGGTAGGAACCACGATATATCTACAACTGTTCCCAATCCACTGTTGTCAATAATTCACAATTAATCAGTAACTGATTCCACAGTAGCTCTCTGCAAGAAGTCTGCAACTGCAAACACAGCCACAGATGAGACAGCACTTTTAAAATAAATGAGCCACAGCAGCCACTAAGTCAAGTCACTGCTTCCAGAAAAAAAAAATCACTGACAATGTCCACATCAGCCACGACAATCATTGATAAAGACCACAACACACACACAGGTGAATAGGATTTAGGAAACATTTTCAAACTGAACATTTTCAATCTGCAGAGTAAATTCTTCAGCTAGGTCCTCCAAAATCTCTTCATCAATTTGAGCAAATGCACTAAAAATCTACAAGTTAGTCAATGAAGGTGAGAAGAAAAGTTTATTTCAACATATATAGAAAATTTCTCTCACATATGAAACTTCATTTTTCCCCAGAGATGTGCCTCTCAGCAGCCAAGTAGGCCACCAACTAGCTGAAACAAAATTTTTCCCCGAAGCTTTCCTAATAACCCTTTATCACATAGCTGCCTGGTATACTCAGTTTCAAGGCTGCATGTGGAAGACTTGTATGAATGCTAGTTGCTGTTGTACGTTCCATCACTTCCGTACCAATCTTTAGCACTATGTGACTGCATCACTTTGAAGTAAGAAAAGTATTACCTAAATAACATAGATAAGGCTGTCTGTCAAGGGGGATATCATTTACAGACTAATGAAAGTGCTGAAACATATATTATACTGTTTGACATAAATGGTTTCAACCTAAATAGTATAACTCAGAATATGCCATCAAGAAGACACCTTACTCAGGTATTATGTTAGGTTGCGAAAGCTGCACCTCTCAAAAGCTAAAACTAAATGGAAGTGATATAAAAATGTACAAAAACATGTAAGGCTGTGCATTAAATGTTTCATCAGGAGAACATATTACAGAATAATACAAAAACACAATGACGGTGAGGATGTTAATGGCTTATATATACAGCATAACAAAAAAATTCAGGTATGTAAGGAGGGGCTAAACAGACTAAATAACTTATTGTTACTTGCAGAAAATGAGTGTGGGGCAGATAATCAGAAAGGAATCGACTAGCCCACCTTTTGTGGGTCATAGTTCCTTATCAGTCATCTGTCAATAAAAGTGAAGTTGACATTGCCTAGAGAAAAAGAGATAGGATAAACAGACAAAAGATAATAAAGATCGCATGTCTGTGTATACACACACACACACACCTGCACGTCCACACACACACACACACACACACACACACACACACACACACACACACACACACACACACACACACACACACACACACACACCTGCATGTCCACACACACACACACACACACACACACACACACACACACACACACACACACACACACACACACACACACACACACACACACCACTGACTCTCACTATTAAAGCTAAATAGTATAAATAAATTTAAACATATGAACTCATTTCACATGTGCACTACTGTACTGTTCAGTATCATTGCAGCTCTGGTTAAGAATGTCTAATTGTAAGAACGGTAATAAAAAGTGTCTAAGAACAAAACAATTAAATTGTTTTTTGTGAAAATATTTTGTGCCTTTTTCCATTATTATCATTTTATTGTTAGAACTGTAATAAAATATCTAGGAACCAAACAGTTAAACTATTTTTCTTGATAAAGAATGTTCAAAAATATTACTTGGAAAGACTCACTCTGTGGAAATTATTCTATACATAGACATGAAAACAACATTTTTGCTGTCATATAATTATTTGAATGGAAAAGACCTAAATTTGCCAGAAAACATAACTGTGTGTGTGTGTGTGTGTGTGTGTGTGTGTGTGTGTGTGTGTGTGTGTTTATGCAGAGGACTTTTACAATAAAAGCAGTAAACCTGAAAAAGATAGTACTTGTTTTCATGGAAAGATATATCCCTAACAAGGGCGGTAACATCCTCATTCACTATTTACTTTTCCAAACTTGATGTTAAGAGTTTAACAGATCTTGTACATAAACAGTGTCAGCATATTTATGGAATAAACATCTGGAGCCAGCCAAGAGCATAAACGAGTGCTTCAGTTTTTTCGAGCTTCATTTTCATCCCTCTTATACAATCCACAGTTTCTAGTTGTATTCGAAATGTTCTGTACTTCCTAATTATATCAAATTGCAAAAAGGAAAACAAAAGTAAAAATCAAAAAGACAGTCTTAGTTGCCTTGATGTTGTCAAGTTCATCTCTCTCAAAAGAACTGACCTACTGTCCTAGAAAATGATACCATTCCCCAGGAGGACCATTTTTAAAGGCAGGCTTCTTTCCCGTTTCATAAATATCTCCCCCTACCACCAAAACTGTATTTAACTCAAAGAAATACAGAAAGAATTCTGTCTTATCTTATTCAACAATGATCTGATAATGTTCTGGTTGTAATTACTTAATTTGCAATGTATATAAAAATATGGTATTATCTCTTTTAATTGCATTTACACAATTCGGGCTCAGTGTGCTTATGTGAGTTACTGTAGTTCATAAACACAGTATATGATTTTAGTAGTATTTATAATTGCAATTTTCTGATGTCAGTGCCGATGCCATAAACCCCTACCCCCACTGCAATATATATATATATTTAGGATTTATTAATTTGTTTGCATTTGTTTTGTGGAGGCCCAGGGAGAAAAGCTCCAAAAACATATTTAGTGAGAGAAACATAAAAAGAGATTATAACAGACCCTTTGTGAGTACAAAGAACATTTGGAATATATTGATTACAGATTCAACATAGACTAGGTTTCTAGATGTGTGTAACAAGTAGCAGTTGCCAAAGAAGGAAAAACTGAAAAAAAAAAAACAGGGAGGGGGCTGCAATTGAGGAAGGAGTTGTAGAAGCGAGGAAACAGCAGTAGAGGAAAAGAAAGATATCAAGAGAAAAATGTTGACAGAGATTGATAAAAAACTTTGTAAAAATCTGGAAGAGTGAGTGTAAATGTTGGAGGGGGGTTGCATTCGTATTTTACATGATCATGGTTACAGAAAAGAAATGAAAAGGTTAAGGCTTCATTTCAACAGTTATGTCTTTGGAGAAGAGTTGTCCTAAACATAGGGGGGAATCACCCTGCCCACCCATACACAAACACAGCCCAGTATCCATAGTAAGTTTGCAAAGTATGAAGCGTGGTCTTGCAATGAGCGTGAGAATGTACAATTAGGCAGTGATTCATAGAACTTGGTATTGTTAGAGGGTAAGGAACAAAAAGGTGCCAAAAGAGGGGTATGCATATGAACATATAATGATGTGACAATGAAGGTGTGAAGTGTAATGAGTAAATAAGGAGTGCAGAAAGTACATTGTGATTTATATTTATAAGGTGTGGTGTGGAACAGTCAGTTGCATCTTATTTTAAAGGTAAAAAGTGTGCCAGAACTTAAGAGTTGTATAAAGTGATGACAGCAGGAGCTGCAGTGCCATTAGTACAGCAGCAGTTGTTATATATATAAGCAACGGTACCAGCAACCCTGGTTATATATGTAAGCAATGGTACCAGCAACCCTGGTTATATATGTAAGCAACGGTACCAGCAACCCCAGTTATATATGTAAGCAATGGTACCAGCAACTCTGGTTATATATGTAAGCAATGGTACCAGCAACCCTGGTTATATATGTAAGCAACGGTACCAGCAACCCTGGTTATATATGTAAGCAATGGTACCAGCAACCCTGGTTATATATGTAAGCAATGGTACCAGCAACCCTGGTTATATATATAAGCAACGGTACCAGCAACCCTGGTTATATATGTAAGCAATGGTACCAGCAACCCTGGTTATATATGTAAGCAACGGTACCAGCAACCCTGGTTATATATGTAAGCAATGGTACCAGCAGCCCTGGTTATATATGTAAGCAATGGTACCAGCAACCCTGGTTACATATGTAAGCAACAGTACCAGCAACCCTGGTTATATATGTAAGCAATGGTACCAGCAACCCTGGTTACATATGTAAGCAACAGTACCAGCAACCCCAGTTATATATGTAAGCAACGGTACCAGCAACCCTGGTTATATATGTAAGCAATGGTACCAGCAACCCTGGTTATATATGTAAGCAATGGTACCAGCAACCCTGGTTATATATGTAAGTAACAATATCAGCAACCCTGGTAATATATGTAAGTAACAATATCAGCAACCACAGTTATATATGTAAGCAACGGTACCAGCAACCCTGGTTATACATGTAAGCAATGGTACCAGCAACCCTGGTTATATATGTAAGCAATGGTACCAGCAACCCTGGTTATATATGTAAGCAATGGTATCAACAACCCTGGTAATATATGTAAGTAACAATATCAGCAACCCCAGTTATATATGTAAGCAATGGTACCAGCAACTCTGGTTATATATGTAAGCAATGGTACCAGCAACCCTGGTTATATATGTAAGCAACAGTACCAGCAACCCTGGTTATATATGTAAGCAATGGTACCAGCAACCCTGGTAATATATGTAAGTAACAATATCAGCAACCCCAGTTATATATGTAAGCAATGGTACCAGCAACTCTGGTTATATATGTAAGCAACTGTACCAGCAACCCTGGTTATATATGTAAGCAATGGTATCAGCAACCCTGGTTATATATGTAAGCAATGGTACCAGCAACCCTGGTTATATATGTAAGCAATGGTACCAGCAGCCCTGGTTATATATATAAGCAACGGTACCAGCAACCCTGGTTATATATGTAAGCAATGGTACCAGCAGCCCTGGTTATATATGTAAGCAATGGTACCAGCAACCCTGGTTATATATGTAAGCAATGGTACCAGCAACCCTGGTTATATATGTAAGCAATGGTACCAGCAGCCCTGGTTATATATATAAGCAATGGTACCAGCAACCCTGGTTATATATGTAAGCAATGGTACCAGCAGCCCTGGTTATATATGTAAGCAATGGTACCAGCAGCCCTGGTTATATATGTAAGCAATGGTACCAGCAACCCTGGTTATATATGTAAGCAACGGTACCAGCAACCCTGGTTATATATGTAAGCAATGGTACCAGCAACCCTTGTTATATATGTAAGCAACGGTACCAGCAACCCTGGTTATATATGTAAGCAACGGTACCAGCAACCCTGGTTATATATGTAAGCAATGGTACCAGCAACCCTGGTAATATATGTAAGTAACAATATCAGCAACCCTGGTAATATATGTAAGTAACAATATCAGCAACCCTGGTAATATATGTAAGCAATGGTACCAGCAACCCTGGTTATATATGTAAGCAATGGTACCAGCAGCCCTGGTTATATATGTAAGCAATGGTACCAGCAGCCCTGGTTATATATGTAAGCAATGGTACCAGCAACCCTGGTTATATATGTAAGCAATGGTACCAGCAGCCCTGGTTATATATGTAAGCAATGGTACCAGCAACCCTGGTAATATATGTAAGCAATGGTACCAGCAGCCCTGGTTATATATGTAAGCAATGGTATCAGCAACCCTGGTAATGTATGTAAGTAACAATATCAGCAACCCCAGTTATATATGTAAGCAATGGTACCAGCAACCCTGGTTATATATGTAAGCAATGATACCAGCAACCCTGGTTATATAGGTAAGCAATGGTACCAGCAACCCTGGTTATATATGTAAGCAATGGTACCAGCAACCCTGGTTATATATGTAAGCAATGGTATCAGCAACCCTGGTAATATATGTAAGCAATGGTACCAGCAGCCCTGGTTATATATGTAAGCAATGGTATCAGCAACCCTGGTAATGTATGTAAGTAACAATATCAGCAACCCCAGTTATATATGTAAGCAATGGTACCAGCAACCCTGGTTATATATGTAAGCAATGGTACCAGCAACCCTGGTTATATATGTAAGCAATGGTACCAGCAACCCTGGTTATATATGTAAGCAATGGTACCAGCAACCCTGGTTATATATGTAAGCAATGGTACCAGCAACCCTGGTTATATATGTAAGCAATGGTACCAGCAACCCTGGTTATATATATAAGCAACGGTACCAGCAACCCTGGTTATATATGTAAGCAATGGTACCAGCAACCCTGGTTATATATGTAAGCAATGGTACCAGCAACCCTGGTTATATATGTAAGCAATGGTACCAGCAACCCTGGTTATATATGTAAGCAATGGTACCAGCAACCCTGGTTATATATGTAAGCAATGGTACCAGCAACCCTGGTAATATATGTAAGTAACAATATCAGCAACCCCAGTTATATATGTAAGCAATGGTACCAGCAACTCTGGTTATATATGTAAGCAACTGTACCAGCAACCCTGGTTATATATGTAAGCAATGGTACCAGCAACCCTTTTTATATATGTAAGCAATGGTATCAGCAACCCTGGTAATATATGTAAGTAACAATATCAGCAACCCCAGTTATATATGTAAGCAATGGTACCAGCAACTCTGGTTATATATGTAAGCAATGGTACCAGCAACCCTGGTTATATATGTAAGCAATGGTACCAGCAACCCTGGTTATATATGTAAGCAATGGTATCAGCAACCCTGGTAATATATGTAAGTAACAATATCAGCAACCCCAGTTATATATGTAAGCAATGGTACCAGCAACTCTGGTTATATATGTAAGCAATGACACCAGCAACCCTGGTTATATATGTAAGCATCAGTGCCAACAACCCTGGTTATATATGTAAGCAACGGTACCAGCATCCCTGGTTATATATGTAAGCAATGGTATCAGCAACCCTGGTAATATATATAAGTAATGGTACCACAACCCTGGTTATATATGTAAGCAATGGTATCAGCAACCCTGGTTATATATGTAAGCAATAGTATCAGCAACCCTGGTAATGTATGTAAGCAATGATACCAGCAACCCTGGTTATATATGTAAGCAACGATACCAGCAACCTTGGTTATATATGTAAGCAACAGTACCAGCAACCCTGGTTATATATGTAAGCAATGGTACCAGCAACCCTGGTTATATATGTAAGCAACTGTACCAGCAACCCTGGTTATATATGTAAGCATCGGTACCAGCAACCCTGGTTACATATGTAAGCAATGGTATCAGCAACCCTGGTTATATATTTAAGCAACAGTATCAGCAACCCCGGTAATATATGTAAGTAACGGTACCAGCAACCCTGGTTATATATGTAAGCAATGGTACCAGCAACCCTGGTTATATATGTAAGCAACTGTACCAGCAACCCTGGTTATATATGTAAGCATCGGTACCAGCAACCCTGGTTACATATGTAAGCAACGGTACCAGGAACCCTGGTTATATATGTAAGCAATGGTATCAGCAACCCTGGTTATATATTTAAGCAACAGTATCAGCAACCCTGGTAATATATGTAAGCAATGGTACCAGCAACCCTGGTGATATATGTAAGCAACGGTACCAGCAACCCTGGTTATATATGTAAGCAACGATACCAGCAACCTTGGTTATATATGTAAGCAACAGTACCAGCAACCCTGGTTATATATGTAAGCAATGGTACCAGCAACCCTGGTTATATATGTAAGCAACTGTACCAGCAACCCTGGTTATATATGTAAGCATCGGTACCAGCAACCCTGGTTACATATGTAAGCAATGGTATCAGCAACCCTGGTTATATATTTAAGCAACAGTATCAGCAACCCCGGTAATATATGTAAGTAACGGTACCAGCAACCCTGGTTATATATGTAAGCAATGGTACCAGCAACCCTGGTTATATATGTAAGCAACTGTACCAGCAACCCTGGTTATATATGTAAGCATCGGTACCAGCAACCCTGGTTACATATGTAAGCAACGGTACCAGCAACCCTGGTTATATATGTAAGCAATGGTATCAGCAACCCTGGTTATATATTTAAGCAACAGTATCAGCAACCCTGGTAATATATGTAAGCAACGGTACCAGCAACCCTGGTTATATATGTAAGCAACGGTACCAGCAACCCTGGTTATATATGTAAGCAATGGTACCAGCAACCCTGGTTATATATGTAAGTAACGGTACCAGCAACCCTGGTTATATATGTAAGCAATGGTACCAGCAACCCTGGTTATATATGTAAGCAATGGTATCAGCAACCCTGGTTATATATTTAAGCAACAGTATCAGCAACCCTGGTAATATATGTAAGCAACGGTACCAGCAACCCTGGTTATATATGTAAGCAACGGTACCAGCAACCCTGGTTATATATGTAAGTAATGGTACCAGCAACCCTGGTTATATATGTAAGCATCGGTACCAGCAACCCTGGTTACATATGTAAGCAATGGTATCAGCAACCCTGGTTATATATTTAAGCAACAGTATCAGCAACCCTGGTAATATATGTAAGTAACGGTACCAGCAATCCTGGTTATATATGTAAGCAACGGTACCAGCAAACCTGGTTATATATGTAAGCAACGATACCAGCAACCTTGGTTATATATGTAAGCAACAGTACCAGCAACCCTGGTTATATATGTAAGCAATGGTACCAGCAACCCTGGTTATATATGTAAGCAATGGTACCAGCAACCCTGGTTATATATGTAAGCAATGGTACCAGCAGCCCTGGTTATATATGTAAGCAATGGTACCAGCAACCCTGGTTATATATGTAAGCAATGGTACCAGCAACCCTGGTTATATATGTAAGCAATGGTACCAGCAACCCTGGTTATATATGTAAGCAATGGTACCAGCAACCCTGGTTATATATGTAAGCAATGGTACCAGCAACCCTGGTTATATATGTAAGCAATGGTACCAGCAACCCTGGTTATATATGTAAGCAACTGTACCAGCAACCCTGGTAATATATGTAAGCAATGGTACCAGCAACCCTGGTTATATATGTAAGCAATGGTACCAGCAGCCCTGGTTATATATATAAGCAACGGTACCAGCAACCCTGGTTATATATGTAAGCAATGGTACCAGCAACCCTGGTTATATATGTAAGCAATGGTACCAGCAACCCTGGTTATATATATAAGCAACGGTACCAGCAACCCTGGTTACATATGTAAGCAACGGTACCAGCAACCCTGGTTATATATGTAAGCAATGGTATCAGCAACCCTGGTAATATATGTAAGTAATGGTACCAGCAACCCCAGTTATATATGTAAGCAATGGTACCAGCAACCCTGGTTACATATGTAAGCAACGGTACCAGCAACCCTGGTTATATATGTAAGCAATGGTATCAGCAACCCTGGTTATATATGTAAGTAACAATATCAGCAACCCCAGTTATATATGTAAGCAATGGTACCAGCAACCCTGGTTACATATGTAAGCAATGGTACCAGCAACCCTGGTTACATATGTAAGCAACGGTACCAGCAACCCTGGTTATATATGTAAGTAACAATATCAGCAACCCCAGTTATATATGTAAGCAATGGTACCAGCAACCCTGGTTATATATGTAAGCAACGATACCAGCAACCCTGGTTATATATGTAAGCAATGGTACCAGCAACCCTTGTTATATATGTAAGCAACGGTACCAGCAACCCTGGTAATATATGTAAGTAACGGTACCAGCAAACCTGGGTTATTTTACTGCAGCAGGTGTTGATCAGTAGCAATATAGGCATTGGATAACATCATCAGGTGACAGACTGGTAACCTCAGTACTGTTTTTAGCCTCTTCATATAGGCAGACACATTATGTGTGCATTAGTTAACCTGTACTGACCACAGAATGGAGCTAGAAGAATGTGTGAATTTTTTCTAAAAAAGTGGATGCTAAGGAATGTGCAACTGTTACCATTCTAGCTTTACTGACCTTTCAGAGAAAAACATAGGACGCACTGGGTATTTCAGAGGCATCATCTTATAGCACTGGTTCTGAAACTTTGCAAGCTGGAGGACCCCTTTTATAAAGGAAATATTTTAGCAGACCCATATTGGTGGTGGTATGCCCTCCCACGCAGCCATTTCAGTATCACGTTACTTGTCTATTTCTCCCCAGTTGCCATAAACACTATTCAAAACTCTTAGTGCACATACCTGTTTTATACTTTACTTCTACAATGATTACAGATATTTGGATTTAATTTAAAACTTATTTCAAAATTTATACCACAAACACTGATAGACATTTGTTAAACAACGGAATACAGTCTTATAATGAAAACAGACAGCATTAAAACTTCTCTGCCTTTGAAACTCACATTAACTGAAAGAGCATTGAAATTCACATTCAAAGAAAATACATCTGGTAAGTGGCAAATTAAGTTTACCTTTGGTCTGTTTTCAAATCATAGGCCCATTACACACATTTTAGGACCATGCAGAGGTTCTTTGATTCACCTTCCTGATTATATAATAAAATTATAATGTATAATAATTAAATTATATCCCTTGTATAATACAGCACCACTTGTTAGAGTGTGTTTTAAATTTATAGTTTTGAACATTTTTCCAGTAAGCAATGAACTAAACATATGAACCAATAATGATAAAACTGCTCATTTCAGAACATTTCAATCATAAAAGGCCACTCAAACTTCTGTCATTACAATCCACCAATATCAGTCAATATGCACAATCTCTGGAGAAGTAAAATGCATCTGAATAATTCCACATCAAAGAGATCTGTAACTAATGAAAATGTTGCTGCTAGCAAACAGCTTTAAATGTCAGTGTTTCATTTACAAATTCAGTGCCTGCTGTCTTTGAAGAATAAACTGCCTACTATGTTATATTAAAAAATGGTAAGCTGGTAATATTGCATTGGCCAGGAAATGGATGGCAAACTGAAAACAGGTACATAGCTACTAGGCATCTCATCCAAAGGAGGACATACTCAGGAATGCAGCACCCCACCCCTTTAAAATTTAACACACTATCCGAAATCCAGCTACATGCTGTGGGAGTAGAACCCACAACTTTCTTCAAGACACAAGAATGCTACCTGTTGTGCTACTAACATGACTTTAAAACTCTATAGCACAGTAGTGATACAATTTGCTAAACAAAACAGTTGCATATTGTAAACAGACTTAGTATGAGCAGCAGTAAATGTCTCTTCCCTTGAAGTTCACAATTCTTTGAAAATGCACTTGAAACTAAATTCCTTGAAAAATGTACCTGAAACTCATTCTTTGAGAAATGTAGCTTGGTTGTTGGGGTAGGGAGGATTCAGGATCTTGTTCCCTGTAACTAAGGTACAGGGTTTGAGCCTAAGCAAATTATTAACTGCCTGCTAACCCTAACCAGGGCATTTCACACACTCACACACACACCTGCACCTCTTAGTGCAAGAAATCTGAGCAAAATCTGTCATAATAGGAGGTCAAAGGCCCCAAACTAGGGTCACCTTTTAAATATTGCTTTTACAAACTTTGAAAGTTGATAGAATAACAAGTTTTAGATTAGTATGAATTTCCTGAAGGAAATGAAGTCTAAAGCTCAAATGTCTGCCATTATTTCCTAACCAGTCCTGTATCATTTCCCAGGGATTTGCCAGAAAAACACAATTTTATGAGAAATAGACCAAAAATATGAGGCAAAAATCTGGACAGTGCAATGTTTTTTATTCAAGTCTTGTTTAAAAAAAATACCTTCAGGGTCTTTGAATAAGACCGTTAGAACCAGCTCTGCAGGACGGGTTTCTGGTAAAAGGAAGAGTGGCGAAGCATAAAGCCTTGGAAACAGATTAAAATTTCCCTACAACTTCCAACTGCAGGTAGAACACAGGGAAAGCAAGCAGCTGCTCACCCTCAGCTGCAAATGTAGAAGTTATTAGTTCTTCCTTTTCTTTAACTCAGGGTAAGCAGTTGCTTAGCTGCAAACACTGAAGTCTCTTTGTTTACTTTTTACTGAGGCTGAGCTGCATAGCCATAACAGTAACAGAAAATTAGTTTTTCTTTTCTTTCTTTTTTTTTATTACGGCAAGGCCACACATCAGGATGCACAATCCAGGTGGGTGCAACAACCGTGCAGACGCCTAGAAATTATATGGACCCCCAGAGGTCCAAGGGCCATGGTTTTGGAATCTCTGGCTTATAGAATACTTCAGTGAATTGCTGACGTGTAAGTGGAAGAGCATATCTGTTTCCACATCATAGCACTGGACAGGGCCACTACCATGTGTGGCTTTTATGACATTGTCCACCTTTCTGAAATATTGCACACTACCATGTGTAATTTTTATTACACTGTCCACCTTTCTGAAGTATTGTACACTACCATGTGTGGCTTTTATTTCACTGTCCACCTTTCTGAAGTATTGCACACTACCATGCATGGCTTTTATGACATTGTCCACCTTTCTGAAGTATTGCACACTACTATGTGTGGCTTTTATGACATTGTCCACCTTTCTGAAGTATTGCACATGGCCATGTGTGGCTTTTATGACACTGTCCACCTTTCTGAAGTATTGCACACTACCATGCATGGCTTTTATGACACTGTCCACCTTTCTGAAGTATTGCACATCTGTGGATGTAAAGGCTTCATCCATTAGTCAGAGACAGTGATAGGTCAAGGGTCATCAACTACCAGGTACAGGTCAAATCACCGACATTAATAACCAATGTGTTTGCACAGCACACTGGCAGTGCCAAGTCAGCTGCATCAGGAGTTCCTTCACAGGGACATTCTACAGATCCCAAACAGAACACACAAAGGACGGCTGTACTCCAATATAATGCCAACCAAACACAAACCAGAAATATAGTGGAGAGAGTGTCCAGTCTGCTTAATCAAATATTCCACTGCTTAGACCCATTGAAGGACACTGAAATATACCCTGACACAGCTTGCAAGCTTTTCATATCAAGCTGTATGCTACTCATTATGATTATGAGTATCCAAGCAGCTCAATGGTCAGTCCTGAGAGGCAGTACACTGACAGCAGCAGCAGCAGGCCCTGTCAAAGCATCCTGAAAGCAACAAGGTGCCGACAGACACCAATCAGTGTCTGTATCACCCCCTCCTTGACCATCTCAACCACTCTATATGGAAATGAAGTCAAAGCAGTATAATCTAGTCCACCTCTATGGGTCATGACAACTACAAAGTAGGAGTGCAGTTACCATGCAGAACAAAGTGATACATGCAGTGTTACCTAAAGGCTATGCTGGGAAGTGCATGTTTGAGTCACACCATGCCTATATCTTCACCTACATTAAACAGGTGGGATGATGGTTCAGATCACAGCAACTATCATTTCCACAGGTGCCTTGGGACATGGACACATGGCTAGTTATGCAGCCTGGAGGTGAACTTTAGTGGTCAATAGAGGTAGAGACTTGGATTGCGGGGGGCACATAATCATTATAGACAATTTCCTTAGTTGATCAGTTGATGGAGTTACTATGTACCTGTGTATTGTTGCCAATGTAAAGGCTGGATGTAGCAGGGCTATCAGGTCTTCATGAACACTGCTGTGGCATTATTGGTGGAGAGTGACCTGAAAATGAATTACAAATGAGGTGCTCCTCCTTCTCTGGTACATATTCATCAGGGCCATGCCCAATGTGGGGTGAGAGACTGTGGCAACAGAATGCTTCAGATACAGACAGTATTCCCTACAATGGTTTCACTGGGCATCTACCTCATGTTAAGACATGCCTCCTGCCATGGCCATCACTCATGACCAGGGAACCAATGGTGGCTCTTGCTATACTCCACATGGAAAGTGTCATGGTGGCCGCATCAGCTATCATAGGCCTCAGGTTACCTATCCTGGTATTGTCTCTGCACTTTGTGACCTTATGGAGGTGTGGATAGTGCTGAGACAAATCATTCCGCAGGCCACTCACTGCACATCAGTATGTATTGTTGCAGACTGTGACTGGATTATAGCTCTGCTGATCGGCAAAATGGTGCTAGGATCTGTATGCATTTTGAGGACTGGCTGTGAAACTGGATGGTACCAGGATCCCCAGCCAGGTTGCCATATGATGGACATATATATATATATATATATATATATATATATATATATATATATATATATATATATATATATATATATATATATATATATATATGTATATATTTATATATATATATATATATATATATATATATATATATATATATACACACACACACACATACATACATACATACATACATACATATATGGGTTCACTGCATAAGACCGAAAACCCATAATCCCGAGACCAGATACCAGAAAGATGAGAAGACTGGAAGACCAGAAGAGTGAAATTCAAAATCCTGAAGTTCGGAGATGTTGAAGTAGCTTCTGGTGTTGCAGTTTGTGAGTGGATGGTGGAAGGTCTGTTTGAATGTGTTGGTTAGGGGCTTTTGTGTGTGTAAGTGTGTGTTGTGACTGTGATGTGTGTGAGTGAGGGGAATATAGGTGTGTGGTGGTGTTTTCATGTGTTTGTCTGTGTAGTGTGACCACGGAGTTAGAATATTTAAGTACGGGGGTGTGGGGGGTGCAGAGGTGCTTACCCCCCTGCTTGTATGTAGTGTATGTTAGTGTGTTTGCGTTTTGGATGAAGGTGTGTTTATGTGTATGTGTGTGGTGTATGTTTAGTGCAGTGTTTGGGATTTTGAATTTCATGTTTCTGGTCTTCCAGTCTTCTCGTCTTACGGGTATCTGGTCTCGGGATTATGGGCGTCGGTATTATAGGTTTTTGGTCTTATGTAGTGAACCCATATATATATATATATATATATATATATATATATATATATATATATATATATACATATATACATATATACACACATACATACACACTGTTGAAGTAAACAATGAGTTGGCTCACTAGTGCTCTCAGGCACAGAGAAGGCCCTCATGGAAGGCCCCCTTTTACAGGAATTGTGAGCTTCAATGCCACAAATCTTGTAGAGTAGGTGTACATGAAGCCACACCATCATCTTTGGCAATGTATGAAGGACCACCCGAAATGGAGAGAAACAGTATCAATGTGTCTTGGGACTATATCTCAGTCTGAGTACTGGCATCCCTGAACCGAAATTGACTTCAGCCTTTTATTCAGATCTAGTCTCTATATCTGTTATGATTGCTGTGATCTTTCCTGTTAACTAACAACACAAGCAATAACAGAGTGACGATGACCACCTATACAATGTGTGATGGCCAGTGGTGTGCAAACACATGTAGGCAAATAACATACATATAACTGTTCTGGTGCTCCCATATCTGAGCTGTTGAAGTAGCTAGGGGAGCACATGCAGTGGTTACTGTGTGCTCCTTAGAAACAGTCTGTGTCAAGTTTATTTCGTTACATTTGTTAACTGGGTAAAAACTGGTTTAAAAATGTTTTCATCCACTGCATAGGCTAAAAGACAGTAATAACTTTTCAATAGGACACTTACAAACAGATTGTCCTCCAGATTACATTTCAAACCAGCATTTACATTTGGCTTACACTATAACCAACATTGTAAACATTAACTTGCGTAGTTGTGTTTTTATCTGAATGTTATTCACAGAAATCATTGCATTCACTGTAAAGTTACTCACACTAGTACAGGTCAATAACTACTATAGTTATGCTTTTACACAAATGTTGTTAACACAAACCACTGCATCATATACTTACACATTTACACTAGTTGCATAACTGTGTGCATGTCGCATTGTGATTCCACATTGCTGAGTGAAGTGTGATTTTTAGTAGGACAATTTTGACACTGCTTCCCTAGATCTAGGCTTGTTCCCTATAACAACTGCACTTTTATTTGTTAGTGAAGTGTGTTTTTAAGAGCTTTGAAAGAGAGTGAGTTAGTTTGCATGTTTCATGTCTACCAATCTGAATGGTCTCTCTGTGATATAAGTGGAGTTCGGCCATTTTCAGAATTTGTGCCCATTCCTCCTGGTATGATACCCATGGTCTCATGGTCTTCATGCAGGAATGTTAGGAATGACTCTTCATCCTGTAGGCTTGCTGTACAAAGTGATTCTCCTCCAGTTACAGACTTATCAGCCATTATGCTGCAAGCTTCCAGTGAGACTCACTATATCCTGTCAATGACTTGAATCTGACATTGCTGTATTGTGTAATTCTAGCCACTCATGACATTGATTTTTTGGACAACTGTGCCCGACATGAAGTCATGCAGAGGCTGGTAAGCATCTCCTTCCTAATTGGGTGCCACGCAAGGGTCCTGAGTACCTCTAACAGGATACTGTTCTTTGCAGGGCTGAATTAGTCTAACCTCTGCCAATTGCCTCTGCTGGAGGACATGCCTACACATAGAAAAAATAGAGACTGTAGTTGTAGGACAGTCATGTCTGGGTATAGTGCTCTGTCTGTGTAATGTGGTAGACTGGTCTGGAAATACACAAAAGGATAAGATTGCGTTGGGCTAGTGTTATATCCCAGTGGTATCTAAAGGTCAACAGGGTTAGGGACAGACCAGGGCATGTCTACAGCTGGGATGAGTAACATACAAAGGCCCATGCTATATGGTGGTAACAGGGGGCATCAGAGGTATCAGGGGGAAGGCAGATGGTGGGCATTCAGAACAGGTATTTACATGGCAGACACCTACATCTTATGTGTGTGTATATATATATATATATATATATATATATATATATATATATATATATATATATATATATTTACTTGCTGGCAGACATTGCAGAACATCATAGCATAGATCAATATTTGAGCCTCTAATACAATATTTGTATCACAGGCTTTGCCCAGTCACAGACTCATATGTATATGTATGTGTATATGGCAGTGGTGATATACATCATAAGTCTGAATAGAAGAGGAGGAGGGAAATACAGTCTTGTGATTGTGGACTGCCATCTCATAGATACAGTGATACGAAGACAATTGTATCAGCTACCCAATTATAACTGTAGGGGCAGGTTTCAGGCAAGCACCATGCAGGGGTTTACTGGTAACAAACCTGCAATACAGTTAACACAGGGGTATTCCAAGGCATTTGTACAAACATACACACTCACACACACACACACACACACACACACACACACACACACACACACACACACACACACACACAATCAAACTTGTATGAAACTGTTGAAATACACCATGCTACAGAACGGCAAATCACTGCAGAGGTTAAGCTGCTGCAATGCTGTTTGTTCTGATATATTTTTGCTGTAGGTTTTGTCATCTAACGTGGTAATCTGGCAGTAACCATTGCTAATATATACTAGTTTACACCATATATATGTTTATGAGGCTATGTTTTTCCACTGTCTAATATGTATCACTAAGTTTCACTGAGGTGCATCAGTGAATTAAGGTGTCAATCTGTTCCTGGTCATGCCCACTTGTGTATGCAGGCCGTGTGTACTGCCATTGCGTTGTGTAGTAGTGCTAAGCCGTACTACATGTGATTAATTCAAAGACCCACATAAAGTGTAAACCACGGCTGCCATATTGGTTTGCTGTATATTCAAGACAAAGGCTGTCAGTGCAGACCCCATCTACCTGAGGATTTCTGGATATGGGAAGCAGAGGTGAGACAGGAATACCCTGAAATGTATTGTAAGTGTCTGCCATTTCTGATTTGTTTTATACTGTAATGGAAAACTTTGTTCTTCCTTTCAGACCATTGTTCCAAATAAAGTTTATTTTCCTCTGACAGATCCAAGGATGTAACAGATTAGCTGCTGTGGGTGACTTACTGACTGCCTGATGTGTGTGCTGTTGTTGGGAAGCTATACTGCTCTAGCAATGTGATGTTGAATTGGGCAGGATACATGGCTGTACCTGTTTGAGCTTATAGCCACCATTTCATACTTCCGCTGAATTGTACATAAATGCATTAGAGTAGATGGTTCTCCCTTAGTACACAAATGTGTGGCAGTACACCTCACTTGTAAAGTTGTGGGTACCCTATCTTGCTTCTGTTTGCTGCATGTACACATGGCATGGTAGCATAGGTGTCAGACCATAGGCACACTCTCAGGCTTCTCTTTGCTTGCAGGTACAAGTACAGCTATAACTTTACACTGTTGTATGCATATCCCTCACACCTATATGTAATGACTTATATGTCCCTTGTGTCTTTCAGTGTGGGCAGAGTGGTAGAAGACTGCTTCTGCCTGCTGCAGGAGGTGGCAAAGGCATATGGCAAAACAGGGTTGGTGGATTCCACTTTTGTTACCTGTTCAACACTGCATCACAGATATGACTCGTCATTACTAGTGACACACTATTTATTCTGTAAATTCTTCTGCAGGTCATAATGGCACCTCAGAGTATTAAGAACATCAACCCACTACCTATTCCTTCTCTTGCTGCAGGTGAGGTGGATGAACTTGGTTGATGGGAGTGCCTTCTTACCAAGGTTATGGCCTCTCACAGGCAGGAAGCACACTCCGATTCCACACCCTGGTTCATCAGGAGATGGAACAGGTGGTCAAAGTGGCAGCTGATTGGGTGTTTTCACATTGGGTTGCAAACCATTAACAACTCCTACAGCAGATTACAGATTTGCTGCACCAGCTGGATTACCCTTTAGGACACCAAAGCTGGGTATGGCAGTTAACACTGTCCACACTGACCCAAAACCTCCATCTATTGAGTTACAGCAATATCCTGCTGGGCTGCTCAGTACCTGGCATGTTTCTTGTACCCAGCTTACCTCTAACCATCTGTCTACCCTCTCTTTGTCTGTTTGTGTGTATCTCATGTTTCTTCTTCCTAGGGTCTGTAAATTTGTTCCTGTTTCTTCTGTCCAGAAAAATGTGTGTTTGTGTTGCCCTGTTGGCCATCCACCACCTACATTTTTCTAACTTCATACCTTCCACTCATCTCTGATTCCCTTCTCTCTCTATATTTATAAAATGGGGATCCTCTTCCAACAAAAAGAGCCTTGCTTTCCAAAACCTGCTCCCCCTTTATGTATGCCTAGTATGTGTTTCTCTGCTAGCTGTCTCCATTTTGCTACTTTCATGTACTCCCTGTCCACCATTTTCATGGAACCAAGAAAGAGTTCAGCTAGCCGGGCGCCATTTGAATAGTTTATAGTAACTGTTCTGTGTTGTTCAACTATCATGCTCAGCAGTAGCTAGCCCCAGCAAGTGCCTTCATGAGCTCTCTGTTGCACACCTCATTCTTGCAGAGCTCATGTAAGGTAGAAAGGTAGTGCTATCATGCCCTTATTTTCATGCTGTTGGCTATGCCATTGTGCTTTGCTAACATCATTTTCATCTACCTATTTGCACAATATGTCCCTGATTAGAAATTCATTTTTATTTTGCACAACGTATGTCATAGTCTGCCTTCTGATGTGAATCAGATTTCTTTGAATAATAAAGAATAACCAAGTGTGTCCGTACAAACAAAATCCAGATAAATGTAAACTAGGTTTAAAATCAAATTCTTTATTCCAGGTTCAGCCCTTTCACCCTTTAGGACTTCTTCAGAACCAAAGTATATCCAATCAAACACTGTATTTATGTCAGAAAAAAACAGTATGAAGACCACCACGATAATGCAGCAAAACAACTTCTTTATTAGGATAAGAACATAAAAAAGGATGAGCGCTTTCACGTACGAACTGTACGCTTCTTCAGATCTAATGAATTGTAACAAGACTTCTTCCTTATATACCACAGCTAAATGGTGATCATCATCATCAATTATTCACTCAAACAATTAATTAGCAAAACTAGTTGCAAAACACAGATTATAGTTGTGAGATGTAAATGCAATCTTGGAGATGATAATAGCTGTCTCAAAATATAAAATAAAATAAAGTAAAGCAACTCAACACTTTTCATAAAATATCTAACGCTGAATATATATCTGTTATGTGTAGAAAATTTATGTATAAAAGACATTCATTTGTATCTATACTTGCTGAAAATGAAAATTAAATACAATATGTGCAAAATCGCATCCAGAAGAAATATATGGACACACAACAATAGATTATGCATTATGATAAAAATAAAATAAAGTAAAATCTTTATGTATGTCATTCATCATATTTGACAATTTCACAGTATATTATAAGTGAAGCTGATATTAGAAATATGTATATAATCATTTATCAAAGAATCAAAAACACGCAAAATGTAAAACACTTATAGGAATGTAAAACTAAATAACAATAGAGGTAACTCTCCATCCATATATATTATATATTTCGTGAGAAAATGTGTATTTTCCAAGGCCGACTCATCTAAATGCATCTATTCTGAAATGATGTATAGTAAAGACGCTCATGTCAATTGAAAGGAGGCTCACAATGAACCGTTTGTGAAAATAGAACTAAAACCATAAAAATATATATGTGCATACATACTATATAAAAAATAAATATATATAAATATATAAATAAATAGATATTCGTGACAAATCTATTAACAAAATATTTTTTATATATATATAAATATATATATGTGTATTTGTCATTCTCATATAGTGTTATTAATAAATATATAGGGTAAAAAACTAAATTATTTGTGATTTATTTTATATTGTGTTTGGATTTCAATGTATTAAAAAGTATAATAATATATATATTCTCTAGTATCTTATTTAATGTTCATTTATATCATAATTCATAGATAAAAATATGTAGAAAATATATATATATAAAAAATATATATGTGTAAAGATAAAAAGAAAAAAAAACAGAAATATATTGAATTTATTATATAAAAATATAAAATGTCAAAATATATATATATATGTGATAGCAGCAATATGTATAAAAATATTAAAATGTTCTGTGCTTCTAAAAGTCCTTCTGTAATATAAGAAATAGATTAAAAATATATTGGTAAGGCCTTAGAAGAGGCCAAAATAGCCACAATAGTGATATCTATATTTATATATGTATTTGATGTTATCTTATTTTAAAATATGCTTAATATAATTAATTTATTTGTGATGTTTAGAACATTCATTTCAAGCTTCTTTTTTTAAGTACTGATACTAATACTAATGTACTGGTTCAAACCTGGGGTATAATGTGCTTTGAACCGAATAATCCATTCTAATTCTATACTTTCTAATTCATTGAAAGTGTCTCCCTTTCTTTTATTTGAATGAATAAAGCTGTAGCATTCTAAATTTAAAACTGTGACCAGGATTGTTTATAACGTGTTTAGCTAAAGCATTCTTCTGGTCATTCTTCCTAATGTCATATATATGATTGTATATGCGTTCTTTCAAGGATCTGGTTGTCATCCCTATGTAGAATGCCTCACAGTCCTGACAATTTGCTAAATATATTAAATTAGAGCTAGTACAGCTGGATCTGAAATTTGGTTTAAAAATAACATCCATCTTTGGATGTGTAAAGTTTATGTCATTAGAAATGCAGCTACACATACTACATGTGTTACATGGATATGTCCCTGGCTTATTATGTCTGGTCAATCTATCCATATGATCCAATTGTATCGTATTACTTATATTATAGTGATTATCATTATTCTTTTCAACACATAGTAATCTTTTTAAATTCTTACTATTACTATATATGAACCTCGGTTTTTCTCCCACCAACTTCTTTATATCTTCATCAGTCAGGAGAATATACCAATTTTTATGTATGATCTCAGTAATGGACCTATTGTCACTAGTATATCTAGTTTGAAAGGAAATAAGTTGTTTGTTAGGACGATGTCCCCCTTGGGTTTGCTGTAAACTTGTTCTCTGTGTAGCTGAGGTTTGAGATAATTGAAGAGACTGTTTTACTGAAAGGATTAAATCCCCATTGTATTTTCTCTCTAGAAACATTTCTTCTAATTTAGATATTTGTATCAATCTATCTTCATTGTCCTTGCATAATTTATTAATTCTAATGTATTGGCTTTTTATAATATTGCGAAATATATGTCTAGGGTGCATGCTACTATATTCCAACAATGTATTTTTCCAACATGGTTTCCTGAAAATGGTATGATGTAAAAGGCCATCATTATCCTTTATAATGGTGATATCAAGAAAATCTATCCTGGCTGTAGAATGTTCAATAGTGAACTTGAAAAAAGAAGTGGTGGATTCTAAGTATTCTACGAATTCTAAGAATTCATCTAATGTGCCATTCTAGAAAATTATGATATCATCCACAAAACGTTTATATAATGACATCTTTTTGAAATTTTCATGGTTGAATAAATGCATGCATTCCCAGTAGTAAACCACAAGGTTCGCATACGTGTTCGCACAGGGAGTGCCCATGGCTACTCCCCATTGCTGCAAGAACAAGGTATTACCATACATGAAGACATTATTATTTAATACAAGTTCAAGGATAGCATTCAGTAAAATCTGTTCATTAGTATTAAATCTACCTCTGTCATTAATAATATGCCTAATAGCTTCTGAACCATAACTATTTGGTATAGATGTGAATAAATTCTTCATATCCATGCTTATTAAAAGACAATTGGCAGGAATTCCTTCTTTAAAATCCCCTAGTACATCTAGCAATTGATATGTGTCTCTTAAAATGGATGTGATACCATCAACAATGGGTCTAAGTTTCCTTTCTATGTATACTGACATTGTTTCTGTAACCCATCCATCTCCGACAACAATGGGGCGTAAAGGTGGTGGTATTATGCCTTTATGTATTTTTGGCAATCCCTTTATATATGGGATTCTAGGCTGTTCTATTAAAAAATACAAATAAAGGTCATGGTCAATCTGTCTACACATTAGGAAGTCGTATAATTCATGATGTACTGTGTAAATAAGTTTTGTTAAATCACTAGTGTTAATTTTTTTATAAGTATCTGTGTCTTTAAGCATGGTATGCATTGTAATATTATAGGTTGAGCTATCTAATACCACAATCCCACCGCCTTTATCAGCGGGTTTAATTACTATACTACTATCACGTTGTAAAGCATATAAAGATTCCCATTCTAGATGGGACATATTAGTATATAAACTCTTCATTTTCATATTAAAATATCTATAAAAATCTGTTTCACATGCTTTCATGAAGCATTCAGTGACTGGTGTCTGGGAAGGAGTAAATGTACTCTTCCTTTTAAAAACATAAGCCTCACTAGTGTCATGATTAACAGGTTTAGTTCTATTCTTTTCAAAAACACAATTCAAAGTGATATTTCGAATAAATAGCCGCAGGTCAGTTAAAATTTCACTTATATTACTAACCTGGGCCGGTATGAACGAAAGGCCTCTATTCAGCAACAAACAATCAGTCTCAGTCAAAGTCCGTTGTGACAAATTAAACACTAAGTTCATTGTTCTTTTCTCCGGTTCCTGTTTCCGAGGTTCGCTTGTTCTCCGGAGTACTTTCTTTTTGTTCGCCCTCTGCTCCTGGATCTGCTCTGGAAATTCCTTCGGAACTTTAATGGTAAGGGTAAAAAACCCTCTAGATTGCCTTGTTTTATTTTCGGTTTCGCGCCCTGTGTATTACAACTCTGTTGGGCCAGCGCTTGTTGGTTGGGAGGGGGAGTGTCTCTAACATCATGACTCGGTATGTTCATAGGTGTTACAAATGATGTAGATGCGTCAGCCAAGGAAGCAGGATTCTTTAAGGTGGAATTTACATTCAATGAAGAATAAACATTACTTTCATTAGTAGAGCATTCTTCAGTTTGGTTAATGCTCGTATTGGGGACAGTTTCAGTTGTTGTGGTTCCTCGATATCTTGGCCAAGCAAAAACTTGGTTATTAGTAAAGTCTGCATAGTCCCTATAAAGTTTGCGTGTCTTGATTTGTTGTAACTTGTCCCCATATGCAGATAATTGGCTATAGATGTTATCTAGTCTCTGTTGAAAAAGTTCCCCCTTAAAATTAGCTGTAATTTCTTTCATTAAGGTTTCCGCTTGCAAGTTCAGTTCTTTTTCAATGGGTAAAAAGTATTCTATAAGGAGTTTTATATAATTAAACCCCAAGTCCAGATTCAACTGTTGCCATCTTCTGAGTAATTCCGGGTGGGTTTCTCCGTATGTGGGCATACAGAGAACTCTCATCCCCCTTGGGATCACTTTGAACTGTAGGCACGCTTCTAGATGACGTCTCTGCCAGATCAATCTGTGTAATTTGTATAGTACATTTTCTAAGTCTCAGGAGACAACATTAAATTCTTTCAGCTTATCTGTATTTCCTTTTTCTATATTTATAATAGTTGGGGTAAATTCCATGTTAAGTAGTGGATTGTCTTTCAATTCGAATAAACTGTTCCATTTTCTTACCCCAGTCTGTTTGTCCGGTGCATAGTCTAGTTCAATTGCAATAGCATCCATCGTGTGTAGGCAGCCAAAAAGTAAAAGTAGAGAGACAGCAACTGGAGTATACACAACCTCGGCTAGCCTCCAAAGGTCTTCACCACTAAATCCAAACGAGTATTGCAGAAAAAACCAGTATGAAGACCACCACGATAATGCAGCAAAACAACTTCTTTATTAGGATAAGAACATAAAAAAGGATGAGCGCTTTCACGTACGAACTGTACGCTTCTTCAGATCTAATGAATTGTAACAAGACTTCTTCCTTAAAAACCACAGCTAAATGGTGATCATCATCATCAATTATTCACTCAAACAATTAATTAGCAAAACTAGTTGCAAAACACAGATTATAGTTGTGAGATGTAAACGCAATCTTGGAGATGATAATAGCTGTCTCAAAATATAAAATAAAATAAAGTAAAGCAACTCAACACTTTTCATAAAATATCTAACGCTGAATATATATCTGTTATGTGTAGAAAATTTATGTATAAAAGACATTCATTTGTATCTATACTTGCTGAAAATGAAAATGAAATACAATATGTGCAAAATCGCATCCAGAAGAAATATATGGACACACAACAATAGATTATGCATTATGATAAAAATAAAATAAAGTAAAATCTTTATGTATGTCATTCATCATATTTGACAATTTCACAGTATATTATAAGTGAAGCTGATATTAGAAATATGTATATAATCATTTATCAAAGAATCAAAAACACGCAAAATGTAAAACACTCATAGGAATGTAAAACTAAATAACAATAGAGGTAACTCTCCATCCATATATATTATATATTTCGTGAGAAAATATGTATTTTCCAAGGCCGACTCATCTAAATGCATCTATTCTGAAATGATGTATAGTAAAGACGCTCATGTCAATTGAAAGGAGGCTCACAATGAACCGTTTGTGAAAATAGAACTAAAACCATAAAAATATATATGTGCATACATACTATATAAAAAATAAATATATAAATAAATAGATATTCGTGACAAATCTATTAACAAAATATTTTTTATATATATATAAATATATATATGTGTATTTGTGATTCTCATATAGTGTTATTAATAAATATATAGGGTAAAAAACTAAATTATTTGTGATTTATTTTATATTGTGTTTGGATTTCAATGTATTAAAAAGTATAATGATATATATATTCTCTAGTATCTTATTTAATGTTCATTTATATCATAATTCATAGATAAAAATATGTAGAAAATATATATATATAAAAAATATATATGTGTAAAGATAAAAAGAAAAAAACAGAAATATATTGAATTTATTATATAAAAATATAAAATGTCAAAATATATATATATGTGATAGCAGCAATATGTATAAAAATATTAAAATGTTCTGTGCTTCTAAAAGTTATTCTGTAATATAAGAAATAGATTAAAAACATATTGGTAAGGCCTTAGAAGAGGCCAAAATAGCCACAATAGTGATATCTATATTTATATATGTATTTGATGTTATCTTATTTTAAAATATGCCATTTTCAGAATTTGTGCCCATTCCTCCTGGTATGATACCCATGGTCTCATGGTCTTCATGCAGGAATGTTAGGAATGACTCTTCATCCTGTAGGCTTGCTGTACAAAGTGATTCTCCTCCAGTTACAGACTTATCAGCCATTATGCTGCAAGCTTCCAGTGAGACTCACTATATCCTGTCAATGACTTGAATCTGACATTGCTGTATTGTGTAATTCTAGCCACTCATGACATTGATTTTTTGGACAACTGTGCCCGACATGAAGTCATGCAGAGGCTGGTAAGCATCTCCTTCCTAATTGGGTGCCACGCAAGGGTCCTGAGTACCTCTAACAGGATACTGTTCTTTGCAGGGCTGAATTAGTCTAACCTCTGCCAATTGCCTCTGCTGGAGGACATGCCTACACATAGAAAAAATAGAGACTGTAGTTGTAGGACAGTCATGTCTGGGTATAGTGGTCTGTCTGTGTAATGTGGTAGACTGGTCTGGAAATACACAAAAGGATAAGATTGCGTTGGGCTAGTGTTATATCCCAGTGGCATCTAAAGGTCAACAGGGTTAGGGACAGACCAGGGCATGTCTACAGCTGGGATGAGTAACATACAAAGGCCCATGCTATATGGTGGTAACAGGGGGCATCAGAGGTATCAGGGGGAAGGCAGATGGTGGGCATTCAGAACAGGTATTTACATGGCAGACACCTACATCTTATGTGTGTGTATATCTATATCTATATATATATATATATATATATATATATATATATATATATATATATATATATATATATATATATATTTACTTGCTGGCAGACATTGCAGAACATCATAGCATAGATCAATATTTTAACCTCTAATACAATATTTGTATCACAGGCTTTGCCCAGTCACAGACTCATATGTATATGTATGTGTATATGGCAGTGGTGATATACATCATAAGTCTGAATAGAAGAGGAGGAGGGAAATGCAGTCTTGTGATTGTGGACTGCCATCTCATAGATACAGTGATACGAAGACAATTGTATCAGCTACCCAATTATAACTGTAGGGGCAGGTTTCAGGCAAGCACCATGCAGGGGTTTACTGGTAACAAACCTGCAATACAGTTAACACAGGGGTATTCCAAGGCATTTGTGCAAACATACACACTCACACACACACACACACACACACACACACACACACACACACACACACACACACACACACACACACACAAACACAATCAAACTTGTATGAAACTGTTGAAATACACCATGCTACAGAACGGCAAATCACTGCAGAGGTTAAGCTGCTGCAATGCTGTTTGTTCTGATATATTTTTGCTGTAGGTTTTGTCATCTAACGTGGTAATCTGGCAGTAACCATTGCTAATATATGCTAGTTTACACCATATATATGTTTATGAGGCTATGTTTTTCCACTGTCTAATATGTATCACTAAGTTTCACTGAGGTGCATCAGTGAATTAAGGTGTCAATCTGTTCCTGGTCATGCCCACTTGTGTATGCAGGCCGTGTGTACTGCCATTGCGTTGTTTAGTAGTGCTAAGCCGTACTACATGTGATTAATTCAAAGACCCACATAAAGTGTAAACCACAGGCTGCCATATTGGTTTGCTGTATATTCAAGACAAAGGCTGTCAGTGCAGACCCCATCTACCTGAGGATTTCTGGATATGGGAAGCAGAGGTGAGACAGGAATACCCTGAAATGTATTGTAAGTGTCTGCCATTTCTGATTTGTTTTATACTGTAATGGAAAACTTTGTTCTTCCTTTCAGACCATTGTTCCAAATAAAGTTTATTTTCCTTTGACAGATCCAAGGATGTAACAGATTAGTTGCTGTGGGTGACTTACTGACTGCCTGATGTGTGTGCTGTTGTTGGGAAGCTATACTGCTCTAGCAATGTGATGTTGAATTGGGCAGGATACATGGCTGTACCTGTTTGAGCTTATAGCCACCATTTCATACTTCCGCTGAATTGTACATAAATGCATTAGAGTAGATGGTTCTCCCTTAGTACACAAATGTGTGGCAGTACACCTCACTTGTAAAGTTGTGGGTACCCTATCTTGCTTCTGTTTGCTGCATGTACACATGGCATGGTAGCATAGGTGTCAGACCATAGGCACACTCTCAGGCTTCTCTTTGCTTGCAGGTACAAGTACAGCTATAACTTTACACTGTTGTATGCATATCCCTCACACCTATATGTAATGACTTATATGTCCCTTGTGTCTTTCAGTGTGGGCAGAGTGGTAGAAGACTGCTTCTGCCTGCTGCAGGAGGTGGCAAAGGCATATGGCAAAACAGGGTTGGTGGATTCCACTTTTGTTACCTGTTCAACACTGCATCACAGATATGACTCGTCATTACTAGTGACACACTATTTATTCTGTAAATTCTTCTGCAGGTCATAATGGCACCTCAGAGTATTAAGAACATCAACCCACTACCTATTCCTTCTCTTGCTGCAGGTGAGGTGGATGAACTTGGTTGATGGGAGTGCCTTCTTACCAAGGTTATGGCCTCTCACAGGCAGGAAGCACACTGATTCCACACCCTGGTTCATCAGGAGATGGAACAGGTGGTCAAAGTGGCAGCTGATTGGGTGTTTTCACATTGGGTTGCAAACCATTAACAACTCCTACAGCAGATTACAGATTTGCTGCACCAGCTGGATTACCCTTTAGGACACCAAAGCTGGGTATGGCAGTTAACACTGTCCACACTGACCCAAAACCTCCATCTATTGAGTTACAGCAATATCCTGCTGGGCTGCTCAGTACCTGGCATGTTTCTTGTACCCAGCTTACCTCTAACCATCTGTCTACCCTCTCTTTGTCTGTTTGTGTGTATCTCATGTTTCTTCTTCCTAGGGTCTGTAAATTTGTTCCTGGTTCTTCTGTCCAGATAAATGTGTGTTTGTGTTGCCCTGTTGGCCATCCACCACCTACATTTTTCTAACTTCATACCTTCCACTCATCTCTGATTCCCTTCTCTCTCTATATTTATAAAATGGGGATCCTCTTCCAACAAAAAGAGCCTTGCTTTCCAAAACCTGCTCCCCCTTTATGTATGCCTAGTATGTGTTTCTCTGCTAGCTGTCTCCATTTTGCTACTTTCATGTACTCCCTGTCCACCATTTTCATGGAACCAAGAAAGAGTTCAGCTAGCCGGGCGCCATTTGAATAGTTTATAGTAACTGTTTTGTGTTGTTCAACTATCATGCTCAGCAGTAGCTAGCCCCAGCAAGTGCTTTCATGAGCTCTCTGTTGCACACCTCATTCTTGCAGAGCTCATGTAAGGTAGAAAGGTAGTGCTATCATGCCCTTATTTTCATGCTGTTGGCTATGCCATTGTGCTTTGCTAACATCATTTTCATCTGCCTATTTGCACAATATGTCCCTGATTAGAAATTCATTTTTATTTTGCACAACGTATGTCATAGTCTGCCTTCTGATGTGAATCAGATTTCTTTGAATAATAAAGAATAACCAAGTGTGTCCATACAAACAAAATCCAGATAAATGTAAACTAGGTTTAAAATCAAATTCTTTATTCCAGGTTCAGCCCTTTCACCCTTTAGGACTTCTTCAGAACCAAAGTATATCCAATCAAACACTGTATTTATGTCAGTTAATAAATAAATAAATTAATTGAATTCTTAAAGATACAGTCCACTCGATACAATACTAAACACATTAATTGAAAAAAATTCCTTTCTTGTTCTTAAAAAAAAAATCATTAAAATTCAATTAAATTCTATAAATACCTTTCATAAAATTATATTATAATTATGTCTAGCTCCAACCTGATGTTCTATCTACTTGCTAACTCCTTTTTTCTCATCCCCATCAACCACTTCTTTTATTTTTTCTAATCTTACTATCTCTTTTTTCTTGTAAATATTTCTGACATTGTAAATATTTTTTTTTCTTTTGAAGTGCCTGTTTATTGTATATATATTTTGCTTCCAGAAAACAATGGACAACACTTTTTGATTGTATTTAATGTTTAATAAGTTATTGGTATTAGATCCATTGTAAGTTTTAATTTGTTGTATCACTATAATTGTAACTGGAGCTTTTCTCCTCAGGTCTCCACTGAAAATGGGCCACTGGCTCAGTTGGACCAACCCAGTTAACATGTAACAATAAATAAACAAACAAATAAATAAATAAATATGTATTTTATAATTTTTTTAAATTGTGTGTGTATGTGTGTATATCTATCTATCTATATCTATCTATCTATATAAATATATATATATATATATATATATATATATATATATATATATATATATATATATATATATATATATATATATATATATATATGTCTACCTGAAAAGACTGAAAGCCCTCTTACCTGAAGACAACAAGACCGAGACAACATCAGTGAATCTTCATTCAAATGAATCCTCCAAGGGAAAGAAAGCAGTTGGCCAACTTTGGAGTTTGCCTTTTCTCTGCTATAGTGTGATCTTGGAGTTGGTATAATTAGTTAGATGGGTGTGGGTTCGGAGTGCTTCCATGTGCTTTTGTACGATTCTTGGCTATTTACTCACTTTTCCTGGAAAACTGTCAGTTATGTGAGCATTCGTTTAAATGAAAATTCGGTGATATCGTCTTGGTCTTGTCTTTTGGTAAGTGAGCTTTCGGTCTTTTCAAGTAGACCCATATATATATATATATATATATATATATATATATATAGAAATATAGATATATATAGATATAGATACAGTAGATATAAAAAGTTTACACACTCCTGTTAAAATGCCAGGTGTTTGTCATATAAAGAGACCACAATAAATCATTTCAAAACTTTTCCCACTTTTAATGTGACCTGTAACCTGTACAATTCAATTGAAAAACAAACAACTCTGTTAGGGGAAAAAATATAAACAATAAAAAAACATACAATACGCTGGTTGCATAAGTGTGCACACCCTTAAACTAATACTTTGTTGTGTGCACACCTTTAAACTAATACTTTGTTGAAGCACCTTTTGATTTAATTACAGCACTCAGTCTTCTCGGGTAGGAGTCTATCAACATGGCACATCTTGACTTGGCAATATTTGCTCAGTCTTCCTTGCAAAAGCACTCCAAATCTATTAGATCATGAGGGCATCTCTTGTACACAGCCCTCTTCAGGTCACCCCACAGATTTTCTATTGGATTTAGGTCAGGGCTCTTGCTGGACCATTCCAAAACTTTAATTTTCTTCTGGAGAAGCCATTCTTTTGTTGTTTTGGATGTATGCTTGGGGTCACTGTCATGTTGAAAGGTGAAATTCCTCTTCATCTTCAGCTATCTAGCAGATGCCTGAAGGTTTGGGGCCAAAAGTGACTGGTATTTGGAACTGTTCATAATTCCCTCCACCTTGACTACAGCCCCAGTTCCAGCTGAAGAAAAGCAACCCCAAAGCATGATACAGCCACCACCATGCTTCACCATGGGGATGGTGTTCTTTTGGTGATGCAAAGTGTTGTTTTTGTGCCAAATGTACCTTTTGGAATTGTGGCCACAAAGTTCAACCTTTGTCTCATTAGACCATAACACATTTTCCTACATGCATTTGGGAGACTTGATGTATTGTTTTGCAAATTTTAGCTGGGCCTGAATGTTTTTCTGTGTAAGAAAAGGCTTCCGTCTTGCAACCGTACCCCATAGTCCAGACATATGGAGAATACAGGAGATTGTTGTCACATGTAGTACACAACCAGTACTTGCCAGAAATTCCTGCAGCTCCTTCAGTGTTGCTGTACATCTCTTGGAAGCCTCCCTGACCAGTTTTCATCTTGTCTTTTTATAAATTTTGGAGGGATGTCCAATTCTTTGCAATGTCACTGTTGTCCCATATTTTCTTCACTTTTTGATGATTGTCTTCAATGTGTTCCATGGTATATCCAATGCTATGGAAATTTTTTTGTACCCTTCTCCTGACAGATACATTTCAACAGGTTCCTATTAACAGATCGAAAGACCGTAATCGCGAATACGAAATAAGCGACATGGATTGCGCAAAAGATGGAAACGCCGAACAACCAAAATAGAGAAAATTGAAATGTCGAAGTGTAATGGTTGGCCCATCTGCGGTATAGCTCTGTAAGGTAAGTGTGAGATAGACAGGACTTTAGGGCTAGGATGTGGGTTAAGGTAAGTGAATAGATAGGTAATGCATGTAAGATATATTGTAGTGTTAGAAGTAGGGATTTATTTAACTGTATGTATGTGTATTATTTATTTTTCTGGGTGTATGTCTGTAGGGGAAGTGTGCGGTAGTTACGGACCTTAGGGTTAGGGAGGGGTTAAGGATAGTGCATAGATAGTTATGTATGTGGGGCTTAGTGTAGTGTTGGAAGTAGGGTTTTGTTAAATGTATGTATGTGGATTATTTATTTTTTTGGGTGTATGTCTGTAGGGGACATGTGCAGTTGTTACGGACCTTAGGGTTAGGCAGGGATTGAGGATAGTGCATAGTTAGTTGTGTATGTGGGGTTTAGTGTAGGGTTAGAAGTAGGGTTTTGGTGCTTTACTTTAGGTTAGAAGTAGGGTTTAGTTAGTGTATGTATGTGGTTTATTTATTTTGTTTGGGTAGGTAGTATGTAGTGGGTGGTGGGGTTGGCCAACTATGACAGTTTGTTATTTTATTTTTCGTTGTTTAGTGCGTTTGGGATTTTTGTGGTTCGCGTTATAGGTGTCGACATTTACATATTCGGTAAAGGGTTTTTTGATTTGGTAATATAGACCCCCTTTCAACAATAGGATCCCTTTGATGCTTTGTAACCTCTCTGCGAACCATGTGTTTTGCTGTTGCAGGCAACTGAGTGAATGTCAGGAAAATCCTACTGGGACAGCTGAACTTTATTTGGGGTCAATCCGAGTCTCTTTAATTGATGGCAAGTATGTACCCAAGAAGACTGAATGCTGTAATTAAATCAAAAGGTGTTTCAACAAAGTATTAGTTTAAGGGTGTGCACACTTATGCAACCAGCGTATTGTATGTTTTTTATTTTTTATATTTTTTTCCCCTAACAGATTTGTTTTTCAATTGAATTGTACAGGTTATTGGTCATATTAAATGTGTGAAAAGTTTTGAAATGCTTTATTGTGGTCTCATTTTTTATATGACAAAAAGTGGCATTTTGTAAACTTTTGATATCCACTGTATGTATATATATATATATATATATATATATATATATATATATATATATATGTGTGTGTGTGTGTGTGTGTGTGTGTGTGTGTGTGTGTATACTTAAAAGAACATTAGAACTTTGCAATACATCTTTTTAAGACAGGAACAATCAAACCTGTGGGAGACACAGCATCCAATCAAATTTGCCACAGCAGTTATTTGTATTCCAAGGTATTCTTCCCAACCTTCTCCCCTGGGGTCAAAGGGGATTATTTCTAAAATACCAAATAAAAATTTAGTAAACTGATTACAGTTTAGAATGGGTCTTTAATTCTTTTGTTGAAAGCCCTTTCAGTCTTACCTACATAAAAACACAAACAGGTGGAACAGAGGGCCAAATAAATGACTTCCTTATTTCTACAATTACTTTTCAAAGTGTATTCTAAAACTAACCCCATATTAAAATATTGTGTTTGTTCACTGCATTTTCTTGGATTTCTTCTCTCACGTTCATTTCAATATTATTAGTTCCTTCTCTATTTATTTATTTTATTTATTTCTAGTTTGATGACCAAGGAAGTCCACTCGGACAAGCACAGCCCATTTTCAGTGGAGTTCTGAGGAGAAAAGCTCTAAAAGCAGTTAACAGAATATAACATAAGTATGGAATATATAGTGTACAAAGCGTAAATATACAATTCAAATACAAAATCATGGAGTATACGTTTAAAAAAACACAAATGTTAAAATATAGATAAAGTCAAAAGTACTACAGTTAAAATAATTAAAAGTGGAAGTCAAAAAATGTTTATACAAGTTTGGTGTTTGTTATAACAATAATGTTAGTGACTCTAGACTTAATAGTGAGCATTTCTTCCCCTAAAAGAGGTTTAACATCAATTCTCCTCCTTTTATGAATTCCTCAAAAGAATTCAAAATAAGTTTCTTGGTGTAACCTCCCTGTACAAACATGCCCATTAAAAACAACCCTTCTTTAAGAAATGCTTCATCATCAGTTATTAGCTTACTCAACCTAATGAAATGTCATTTTACTAAGCCCTTCTATAATTTAGGAGGATGATGACTGTTGATTTCCAAATGACAGTTACTTGGTAGATTTTCTATAAACATTGGAAGAACATTTCTGGTTATTTTTAGAAATACACACATATAAATAAATCAGTTTATCATTTAATACAGAATGCATACATTTTAAAAAGTTAGAAATCTAATTAATATCCAATTAATGTAATCTATAAACTGCTTCAATATCTCTGCAGTTTCTTTCCATAAAATTAAAATATTATCTAAAAATCTTAAATAGAGGGTACGTTTAAAAAAATCACTGCCAAAAATAAACTTCTTTTCCTGAGTCAACATAACCAAATTTGCAAAAATTTGGTGCAAGCTGCATCCATTGCCACACCCTTAATCTGCGTGTATAGTTCACCTTCAAAAAACTGAAAAATATTCTCTAAAACTAATTTAATGCATCCTAATATAATTCGAATACCATTCTTAGAAAGTCAAATGCTGTGAGTGTCATGTTAAATATTCAAGCCACATGCAAATAAATCAACTACATTGATGGTAAGAAACTCAGTCTGGTAAAAGCACAAACAAGATGGAACTGGAAACAATGAGAACAGACTCAACTTAATAGGCACTGTTTAATGTAAGCGCTTTCGGCTCAGTCTCTACTAAGCCTTCTTCAGACAAACAGTGAAAACAGCAGCAGTAACAGCTTAAATACATTTCTTAATTAGATAGTAATTCCTAATTAAAAGGGAAATGCTCACCATATAAAACATCAAACATGAAAAACCTTAATAAATCAAGATAGACACAGAAAACTCACTACTCTAAAAATGTTCATTTGTATGATAGACCTACTAGGTAAAACCCATAAATATAACAAGTACGATAAACATTAATACATATCACATGAATGCAAATGTGTATCTATACATATATTTACATCCATTGTTATTTCTAAGCTTAAAACATTTAAGTAATTCATATAAATAAATAAATATAAAGTATGAAAATATTATTAAATATATATAGATGTTTATATTCTATTTCTATAATATAATAAATACAAATATAAACATGTATATAGGCTGATGTTGTCTATTCTACCTATTTAATGACAGCAATTTTAAAATACACTTAATGGACAGTGTTTCATTTAAACCAGGATAAGACTAGATAATGCAAATAAATCCACAACCACTGTTTGGAGAAATCTTAACCGCAAGGAGAAGCAGTTATTAAAAGAATTATGTGAGGCTAGATCTATTAGAGTAATGAAGCCTGACAAGGGTGGGGGTATAGTCTTATCTGACTCTCTTCTTCTTTCAGCTGCTCCCATTAGGGGTCACCACAGCGGATCAACTGTTTCCATTTCTTCCTGTCCTCTGCATCTTGCTCTGTCACACCAACAACCTGCATGTCCTCTCTCACCACATCCATAAACATTATCCTAGGCCTTCCTCTTTTCCTGTTACCTGGCAGCTTCATCCTTAGCATCTTTTTCCCAATATACTCTGCATCCTTCCTCAGCACATGTCCAAACCAACGTAATCTTGCCTCTCTGGCTTTGTCTCCAAACCTTCCAACCTGGGCTGACCCTCTAACATATTTATTCCTAATCTTGTCCATCCTCGTCGCACCCAGTGCAAATCTTAACATCTTCATCTCTGCCATGTCAAGCTCTGACTCCTGCCTTTTTGTCAATGCCACTGTCTTCAACCCTTATAACATAGCTGGTCTCACTACCATCTTGTAGACCTTCCCTTTCACTCTTACTGGTACTCGTTTGTCACAAATCACTCCTGACACTCTTCTCCACCCACTCCATCCTGCCTGTACTCTCTTCTTCACCTCTCTTCCACACTCACCATTACTCTGAACTGTTTATCCCAAGTATTTAAACTCATCCACCTTCACCACTTCTACTCCCTGCATCTTCACCATTCTTCTATCCTCCCTCTCATTTACACACATATATAGTCTTATTTGACTCAATTAGCTATTTATGTACTATGAGCAACATTTTAGGAGATGATAGCACATACTCTATTTTTTTTAGAAACAAAGGAAATATCAGCTACAGGAAAATAGACCTAATTTTAGAGAATTGGTTTAGTCAAGGGGAAATTACAAGGAATACTTACCAATTTTTACTTCAGAAATTCCCAAGAATTCCCAGTATTTTTGGTATTCTAAAGGTTCACAAAAATGTTAACAATCCTCCATTTAGACCGATGTTTGCCTAACAAGGTTCCAAAACCTATCATTTGGCAGTATATGTGGCTAGGGTACTGAAACCAGCCTTTGGAAAAAATACCCATATTTTTGATGGATTCCTGGATTTTTTTTATGTAGGATAAAAGAACATCTATACCATGATGAGACTGAGTTTCTTACCATTGATGTAGATGATTAATTTACATGTATTCTACAAGGTGATAGGCTTGAATATTTTAACATGGCGCTTTTTGACTTTCTAGCGAACAATGATATTCAGATTATATTAGCTTGCACTGAATTAGTTTTACAGAATAGATTTCAGTTTTTTGAAGGTGAACTATACAAGCAGATTAAGGATGTAGCAATGGGTGCAGCTTGTGCCCCAATTTTTGCAAATTTAGTTATGTAGTGATTTTTTAAAACATTCTACACGTAAGCCACGGTGGTGCAGCGGTTAGCATTGTCACGTCACAGCAAGAGGTTCTCCTATTCGATTCTCAGCTGGAGTGTCTTCTGTGTGGAGTCTACATGTCCTTCCCGCTGTCGAGTGACTTTAAAGACATTCAGGTAGGTGCGAGCATGAATGGGCATGCCCTCGTTGAAGGTTGAGCATCAGGCTGGCAACTCGGCACCGTAAAAATCCACTGCCAATCATGAGCAGACCAGAGTTCCGCTGTGGCGACCCCTAACTGAGAAAAGACAAAAGTATTTACACTCTAGTTAAAATTTTTAGACAATAGTTTTATTTTATGGAAAGGAAGTACAGAGACATTGAAAAAGTTAATAGATTATATTAATAAGACTACTGACATTTTAAAATTTGCTCATTCTGTATCAAAAGATAAAGTGAATTATTTAAACGTATGTATTTATAAAAATACAGGAATTTTTCTTCCAATATTTATAGAAAATCTACCTTTAGTTATTGTTATTTGCACTTCAGCAGTCATCACCTCACTAAATTAAAGAAGGGCTTAGTGAAAGGGCAGTTCATTAGGTTGAATAGAATGATAAGCGATGAAGTATTTCTTAAAGAAGGACAGTTTTTAATGGAGAGTTTACCCCAATGAACTTATTTTTGGGTTCTTTTGTGGAATCAAAAGAAGGAGAAGAACTGATTTTAAATGTCTTTTAGGTTGAGAAATTCCCACTATTAAGTCTAAAGAAGGAACTGGTAGCATTGATGTGAATGTGAGAGAAATGATCCAAAAAAATACAGTGAACAAACATAATATTTTTAATAAGGTGTTAGTTTTAAAACAAGATTTAAAGACCAAAGCAGTAGAAAATATTATTAAAAAGCATTGGAACATTTTAAGTGTTTGTGATTCTGACCTATAAATTATTGGAAAAAAAACTTCTATTTGTATATAAAGCTGGTGACAATATGAAGGATTTGTTGGAGAAAGGAAACAGGAATGGCAACAATAAGAACGACAATGTCAGTGCAATGAAAAGTACACTTCAAGGCACCACAAAATGTGGATCATGAAAACTCTGCCTTTAAATTATAAATTTGGACAAAGTTAGATTAAATTTGTGCAGTGGGATATATACATTTTTTTTTCAAAAAAGGTAATTGTATAAGTAAGGAAGTTATTTCCTTGGCTGTCTGTTCCACCTGTTTTTGTTGTTATGTAGGTGAGACAGGGAGGGCTTTCAACAAAAGAATTGACGATCACTGTTATGACACTGAGAAAGAACATGAAAACAATGTCCTTTATAGGCAGGTTCCAAACTGTAATAGGTTTGTTAAATTTTTATTTGGTATTTTAGAAATAATCCCCTTTGGCCAAGGGAGGGGGGATTGGGAGAATATCTTGGAATACAAAGAATTGCTGTGGTAAATTTGATTGGATGCTGTGTCTGACATGGGTATGAATGAGTGCATTTTAAATTGTTCTTGTTTTAAAAAGACGTATTGCAAAGATCTAATGTTAAATATATATATATATATATATATATATATATATATATATATATATATATATATATATATATATATAATTTATTTATTTATTTTTTTATTTAAAAAATATGCATTTTTTTATAAAATACATATAATTTTATGGAAGGCATTTATAGAATTGTGTTGAATTTTAATGTTTTTTAGGAATAAGAAAGGATTTTTTTCAATTAATGTGTTTAGTATTGTATAAGGTGCTCTGTACCTTTAACAGCTCAATTAATTAATTAATCTATTTATTAATTGACATAAATACAGTGTTTGATTGGATATACCTTGGTAATGAAGAAGCATGGATGGATAAAAGGGCTTAACCTGGAATAAAGAATTTGATTTTAAACCTGGTTTACATTTATCTGTAAGGATTATACTTTGTTATTATTTTTGGCCTTATTTGTACAGTTGGGTCATGCTATTATGGTTACATTTCTTTAAATCTTGGTCCATGTTCTAAATGTTAAATGTATTTTAATCTGGAAGTAATAATTTTAAGATCAAATATATAAAGTTAACAATGACATCAGTGAAAATACAGAAGCACTTATATTGGGTCTGATAGTAATTTGGCTTCTTGCCTTCATTCTGATGTGGGATTTTTTATCTGTCTTGAAATTCTACTTGATAAGTGCACTCAGTTTTCATTCTTCCAGCTTATAGAGTCATAGGTTTGTAAGAGGCCCCTGTGGGCCATTTTAAGTCTAGCCAATAATCCCGTTTGTTGCTTTAAATTAACCCATCCTATTGGAGTTTAGATTCACCTAACCCTTTCCAAGATCTATATTTATATATTATTTTAGTGATATTGCTAGATCAAAACAAAGATATTTGATGGTGCCCATGCACTGGGAAAAAGCATTTCAGAGTTGCCTCTATCCATTAGTTCATAGGTTCATAGGAGGTTACAAGGCTAATGGCCTTAGAACCCTTACAAGCCTAGAATATTTTATCTCGAGTTGCCCCAGTTGTTGGTGGTTAGATGAGTGAAGTTCACAAAGGTAAGGGTCTATGGAAGTTAATACCAGCTTCCTCTGTCCAAGAGGGACATGGGCATCACCCCAGGAGTAAATTTGCAGTCACACATCCATTGATCTAGATTTCATTTGAAGAGGGTCAGGGAAGGGCTCTGTTTCATGTGAATTGGAAGTTTGTCCAGAGAAGTATCTTTCTCTGGGAGATGTATCTATCTCTCCAGCATGACGTGTTCATGTCAGAGGCTAGGTTAAGATCCTTGGAGCGAGTGACCCTCCTGCAGTTTGATTTAAGAATGTGTAGCATTTCCATCAGGGCCAGGTCAGAGATTGCCCTGCAAGCCAGGTACTGATGATTCTTTAGCAACCTGTAGGAGACAGAATACAGTGACAGGCTTTTAGTCTTTCATGTAAGACTTATTTTCTGTACCTCATAAGTTCTTGGTAAGAAACCTCTGTGGATTCTTGCAAAAGGGAGCACTGTACTTAATTATTGGTCTGATGAGGGCTGTGTATAATAGAATTATAACATCCTTAGATATAGATGTGATGCCTTTACTTATGTGCTATATAGAAGGATTTTCTCACTACTATGGATACATGGTGATCAAAATTAATTTTGCTATCAACCTGTGTACCCAGATCATGTACCACTGAATATGCACTTTCCTATTTCTCACCCAAGATTTACCTGCATATCTGATACAAGTTAGGCTTAACTGTGGCCAGGGATGAGCTTTGTTTTTTTGTTTTATGTTGATGGGTTGTCTGTACCAAAGCAGTAGTATCCTCTGCGAGATCCACTTTCCCCTCAAAACTGTTCTGTTAATGTTGCAGAAGAGGTTTTCGTCCTGAATCAAGTATTTCTGATACTATTTGAAGTTGTGAAGTAATTTCGTCAGCTTTTTTAGAATAATCTCATTCTTCTAAAACTCTAATTTATCAGAGGGCTGGTCTCATATCTGCCAAGTACATCTCTTTTGTACAGCCGGCATCTGGAATGGTGTTTCCACTTATCAAATAAAGTTCATGAACTGTGGTAATAAAACTTTTTTTTTTAGTATTTTGATGAAAGCACTCTAGAAAACTGAAAAGAAACGTGATCAATATTGCTGTCTCTTATCATTTTAGGTTTACAAATTGCTTTGCTCTATCTTGGCAGATGTTTTTTAAGCATAGAAAATATATCAAGTAGTGAATGTGTGTGTGTGTGTGTGTGTGTGTGTGTGTGTGTGTGTGTGTGTGTGTGTGTGTGTGTGTGTGTGTGTGTGTGTGTGTGTGTGTGTGTGTGTGTGTGTGTGTGTGTGTGTGTGTGTGTGTGTGTGTGTGTGTGTAGATAATAGCAACTCTTGACAATGGTCATTATCCCTGAATATGAAATCCCATAAGAGGATAATAAGTTTACAGAGCTCCTGTGCCTAAACAAGACAAAGTGTGGCATGTAGGCTTTTGCTGCTAGTAGAGTTAGCGTGCCTTGATACTTTGAGCTGGAAGCTCTGACAAAAAGTGGCTGTGTCTTACACAGACAGAGAAGTGCAAAGGGACAGTACCTGAAAACTTGTTTCATTACAGCTGCTGCATTAGTACATTGTTTAGGATCCATCTTGGTCCCTAAATACCTTTAGGGTTTGTCAAGTGAAATAATGACATCTGTGTGGGTTTCATTTAGTAACGAGATTCTTGGAACTAATAACATTTAAGAGCAATTACTGCCTAATTTTCCTTACAATCAAACAGCAAAAAGTTTGTATCTTACAGAATTCCATTTTCTCTGAGATAAAGTGATTCTGGAGTCTATATATATAGTTTGTGGAGTAACAGAAGATCAAACCCACTTCAGTGAAAGTGCACATCATCGAAAGTGCACTTTCGCTGAAGCCGATTGTCAAAAAAACAAAAAAATTAAATTGAAACTGTTTATGCAGGGGGCAAGCCCCCTTGCACCCCCCCCCACACCCCCCTACTTAAATATACCAACTCCGAGATCACACTACAGTCGGGAAAATGATATATTTCCTTATCCCCACTTCAGCGAAAGTGCACTTTTGATATTGTGCACTTTTGCTGAAGTGAATTCGATCTTCTGTTACTAGACAAACTGTGTTGTCAGTTAAGAGAATGGGATCCATATGTGTATATATATATATATATATATATATATATATATATATATATATATATATATATATATATATAAATGCCAAGGATGAGGGTTGCAGCCCTCCACACTCAGGGTGCAGCCAGCTTAACCCTCAACAAAAAACTTTTAGTGTATGATGGTGACTTTGCACTTTGCTCTTGTTTTGGGGAATTACACTTTTTTCATAGTTTCAGACTTGCACTACAGCGTCTTAATATTTCAACAGAGCATCTATTTACATACCAGAGCAAACACTTTTAAAACCTTTGGGTGATCCAAAACAAATTTATGGAAACTAAGGGTTCTGTTGGATACATTTAAAGCAAGTTTTCAGGATATATTTGGGAAGATTCTGTTCCTTTCTGGCATCAGTGAGAGATATGAAGCATCACATTATGATATTTTTTCTTGAATTCAATGGAGAAGGCAAATGGAAGAAACATTGACAATATTCTAATGTACTGCCGTGTGCTGGATTCTCTGCTGACATTCACAGTCAGATATTATATGATTTTTGACAAACAGCAGGGCCTGCCTAGATGAAATTGTGACATACTCAAAGGGCTCCAGGTTGCCCCTCACTGATGCTCACAGAAACCACATATACACACATCTGCTAATGCCCCCATCCCCAGCTTCCCTACAAAACAGCATCTTTGCATAATCCAGGTTACTTTTTTCTACTTTTTACATTTTATTTTATCCTTCAGTTTTTTCCCTGCATCCTTTCAGCATACCTTAACTGAGCCAAAATGCACTATAATAAATGTGGAGGAAACAACTAAATTAAATTGAGGGGTATATGGCCACAAAGTGGTTAGGATTTTAAATGTTCCTAGGTGTATTTTAGAATTTTTCCATACTATGGATCCAATGGTGGTGTTAACCAAAATAAGGGTGAATGAAAGAAATTAAGTCTTAGTCTTTAACTTTGATTTTTCCTGCATTAATTTAATACACCCTAATGGGCTAATACTGCCTTGGAAAAACTGAAATAAATGATCAGTTTAAACCAGGGGTCTGTCAGAAGCCATAGGGTTACAGATGCCCTGAGGTGCATTTTAAAGCTATTTTCCAAATGTTTGATACAATAATGACCTAAACAAAAAACAAGAGCAAGTAAAGAAATTCATTGTTACTTTTTTCTTTCAAGGAAGAAATATGTTATGTGTGAGAAAAAAAGAAATTTGCAATAAAATGAGAAGACAGATGCTTGCAGAAATACATAAAGCATATGTGGAAATATTACCTACCTCCCTATCCCCACCAAAAAAAAGACAGTCACTTTCTGTTTATTCTTCTGGTGTTAGATTGTGATGGAGGTATAGATGGCAAACATAAGATATTTATACAGCATGCCTCTTCACCCCTATATCTAAAAGACACTCTCCTTTTGTGTACCAATCTGATGTCAGACAGGGAAGAAATTGAAATAACAAACAGAACACAGTAACATATCTCAAATTCGTGCTGCCAGACAGATATAAAAGTATGCCCCCCCCACAAAAAAAAATAATACTGCTTTATGTGCCTGATGTTTGGTTGTAAAAAAAGTAGATATAGTGATCTTTAGTGCACAAATTTGATGTTTGTCAGGAAAGTTGAACAAATAATGGTCGTACTGTCCACAGCCCACACACAAGCTATAATGACATTCTGTGCACATCGAAGAGGTTTGATTGTAAGTAAAATTAAGGTAATAATGATCACATCATCCTCCAACTATCCAACTGCCCCCTCACACAAGTTGCAGAGAGATTATGCATAAATGTTTAAGAAGGGCTATTTTTAGACTAGATTCGGTTCAAGACAGACAACATTACCAAGCCTGTGTCAAATTCCACTTATACAACTTGGCATGAAGAGGTCTCCAGGCCTCTATCAGTTCTGAAGCTAAGGTTATTCTGTGAAGCAAAACCACAAAACAAATGAGGAACCAGGTAAAAACAGAACTAATATCCAAAAAAAAAAACATTCTCAGATGAAACAAGCTGCTTTTCATCAGTAAGACTTCTTCAGAATAAACCTCCCCCACCAAATCAGTTCATATTTATATCAATCTATATGTGTGTGTGTGTGTGTGTGTGTGTGTGTGTGTGTGTGTATATATATATATATATATATATATATATATATATATATATATATATATATATATATATATATATATATATATATATATATATATATATATATACGGAGTCACTTTAGAATATCAAAAGCCCACAACATTGAAATTCTAAACATTGAGACCAAAATCTTGAAAATAAAACTCAAAATATTGAATCCCAAAACATTGAAAAATAATAGGAAACCAACATTTAATATATGTCAGCACAACTGCATACAGAAACAAATAAAAAACATACCATATTACACTTCTCCAAATATAAGAGGGGGAGCAAGCCCACCCTGCACCCCTCACACCCACTGCTACTTAAATATATCAACTCCGAGATCGCACTACATAGAACAAAATGGCAAACATACCATCCCACTCTTCTCTCCATTCTTTGCCCTGATGAACTTAAATAATGCCCTTGCTAAACATAGTATTTTTTGCACTTCTTTTAGTAAATTTTACTTCATAGTATTAGAACAAGTTAACTGTTTTTTTGGAGATTGGGAATTATATTTAGAACTAAGAGAACTTAATTGGCAATGACTGCTTAATTCAGAAACATACCCTGCTCTGAATGAAAGTGTTAATATTAAATGTGCTTTAAAATGGAAGATTTAATTCTATTTTGACAGTTGTTCTCTTTCTACAAAATGTGTTTGCATCCATGCTTGACCTTTGACACACTTGTAAGTCACCATTTGTACAGTTATATGAATATTCATGTCTCCTACATGCATATTTAGTGCGCATACTGTATATTTGTTCAATGATAAGCTAGCACAAGGGAGTGCTTATTTAATATTCATACCTCTGTCATTCATATGTATGTTCATGGTTATTGTGCTAAGATGATAGGCACAGTTTAAATATTGTCTGGTTGTACTATTGGTTACTGTACTAATAAGTTATAAGTAGTTCATTGTTTTTTTGTTTACATGTGACTCTAGTTACATATAATGCAAGTATTGTTGACTATAGGTTATTCTGATGAAGCTCTTCCACCTGAATAAGAGTGAAAGCTTAAATATCTATTTAGTGTCTTGAGTTTTTATTTCCTTTCTACTAGCTCAGTATTAATTACTACGCCTAAAAGAAGTCTGAATTTATATATATATATATATATATATATATATATATATATATATATATATATATATATATATATATGTATATGTATATATACTTTATATACACATCAATATATATATATATATATATATATATATATATATATATATATATATATATATATATATATATATATATATATATATATATATATATATATATATACACATGGATACAGGCATGGCATGTAGATGCCAGACAAAATAAGCTGCAGTCAAGAACTCAACTAGAGATATGTGAGAAGGCGATGCTCACTGTGCCAGTGATCATATACTATAACACACATCCTCTTCCTGCCAGACCACCAAATATAGTTGTTATAATTGTACAATAATACTGTACACTTGCAATAAATTATGGCCCACTTGTTACTCTTAAAATGACAACAACCCCCCTACAGTAGTACCTAAGGCATACATTTATACTTACTCAGCAAAGCAAATCAGCAACCTACTCCTGCCTGCCTAAACATACAATAAAACAAAATAAACAAACCAAGTTTCCAGTTCTCTATCTCTCTGAGTTGCCAGCCCGACGCCAAACCTTCAGCGAAGGCACACGCATTTTCACCTTTTGAAACACAGTCTCTGTACCTGTACCTGAATTGTTTGCAAAACCCTTTATCTCTTTTCACAGAGCCTAGGCCATCACAGAGGGTTGCAGTCCCATGTCACATGTAATATCCCTAGTGTCAGGTGTTTCCCCACCCTGAACCCTCTGATTGTTTGCAAATAGTGTTTGTGGAAGTATATCTAAACCAACTATATATGCAGAGTTATAATGTGTGTGGGGTACTTAATAAAAGATTTATAATATGGAGTTATGCAATGATCAACACTTCAGTGTTGTCAGCTGCAGGAATAAAACTAGTCAGAGATTTAAATCTGATAGTATTAAAGAACAGTCACAAAAAATCCTTTACACACTGAGAATTTAATAAAGCAAGACGCAAAGTCAGCATGCATATTTATACAAACAGAGTAGTTGTGAAAGAATCTGTTGAGTGCTTGCACAGCTACCAAAGATACAATCATAAGTAATTCACTAGAAGTTAAAATCACAAACACATAAACTACAAAATGCAGTGTTCACAGAACTGATGATCTCTTGCAAAGCTATTATTTTTACTTACTGATGTAGGATTCTAACAAAAGAGCATTACACTATGATTTTACCTCTGGTAGTACCATTTATACATGCACTAACCATAATCTCTATTGTCCTCCAAAGCGGAACTGAGCATGAACTAAAATACATGGAAGCTAATCAGCAAAGTCATGGTTAATGAGTGTGAACAGAATGGTTATAGCTGTTCACTAGAATAAGTTCAGAATTTGTATAGCTCCTCAAAATATAAATTACTGGATCAAATGATGCAATATTTATGCAAAGGAGAAAGCTAAACTAATCAAAAGAAACCACTCCAAGGATATTTGAAGAAGGAAATTATAACTAAGAATAATGTTACATTCCTCCCTATGCTTGCTGTGATGAAGGTTTATTAAATTAGTAGGGGTGAGGCCAGCTCAAAGCTTTGTACATTCATGACCCATGTGGCTAGTTATATGTTGCTAAGGCTGCCTTATGGAATGCTATCAGCCACAGAAATGTTTCAAAGAGATGTAGCTAAAATGCTCTACGTACTAAAAGGCATGGTCATTATAAACAAAAGTTATGCACTTACTGTAATGGTAGATCTACATTGGTAGTTTCATATCTATCACCTCTAGGAGTAAGACTGCCAGGTACTTAGTCAGCTCAGCTGCAACTTTTTCAGGCCACCCCTAAACCTGTATCCTTAACCACAATGCACAGTGCCTGAAGCCCACATGGACACAGCAACAGGAAAGGAGAATGGGGAAAGCAGACAAAAGAAAATAATATAATAGCATCCTGTAGACATTTAAAAGTTGGGAAAAGAGGCAGAGAAAGGTAAAGAATGTGAAACTGCCAACCCAGACCTATCATTACAGTATGTATATAGCTTTTATATCTGATGTTGGTAGTTTCACATTCTTCACCCAAATTAAACAGTTCTGAAAATAACTCCTACACAGAACACTCTTATAAGATATAACCTATTAATGAGGTAATCTAAGGTGCAGATGATGCCCACTTAGTGACTAGGGTCACAAGATCCACAAAATCACAGGTATAAATCGACTTGTAGCAATAAAAGGCAAATAAGTTCAGGCTATGCAAAGTTCTGTCCTAAATCTAGAAAGTAAGTGTCAAGCTTCAGCAACAGTTCTGTAGCTGCTGGAGACTGAAGCTACATAACACTCACTATCATGCAGTTTAAAAAGTAGGTTAAACAATAAGAAAGACAGCTGGGTGCACAAGTCCCAGTGTAAAAAAGTGACAAATCCTTGTAAGTCTGCTGGTGCTAGGACTGGAAAAGGTAACAGTGTAGAATCCTGAAAACATGGAAACATTCCTACAATGTTAGGTCAGGCCTGGGGGGGGGTGGCCCCCTCCCCATTGTAGAAGAAAGCAGTAGTCCCCAAAAAAACACAAAAATTGACAAGCCAAAAAATAACCATAAAGATAATTCAGTGGACTGTTGAAGATAAGAAATAAATTATGTATTGGTACTATTATGCAAGAAGTCCAGAGTTTCCAGACAGAAGATATACAAAACGATTGAGTGAAATTAGAGGAAAGAAAAATACTTGCTCAAGAAAAACTGTCAAAGCCTTCAAATGCAAATTTGTGTTCATTAATACAACAGATTCATGAAAAACATTATACTGACCAAGAAACCTTGGACCATTTGGAAAAAGAAGCAACTGAGGAAGTGCAAAAATATAAAGAACAACATCTAGATATTTTTGAAAGGTATAAAAAAGAAACATAGATATGGAAAAGAAAGGGAGATCTGATGTGGTGCAATTGTTATGCAAAGGAGAAAGCTAAACTAATCAATACAAAAAGCATCTCCAAAGATATTTAAAGAGAAATATAGGCAAAGGCATCCAGATATGAAAAATTTCACAATACAAAAAATAACATCACAAAGGGGGAAGGTAGAATAGAAGATTAGTAAAGCAGAAGTTAAACAAATAGAAGGTGAAGCTGTGGAATACCTGCAATGTGAATGAGTTAGTGTAGAAAGTCTAACATATCTTATGCCACAGCTTTGTGGAACAATGATTCTCCAAAGTAAGGAGAAACAGGAGGAGTGGGAGACGTCCAAAGAAGAAATATTGACATGGGAAAAAAAGAGATTTAATATGGTGGAATATTTATGCAAAGGAGAAAGCAAAACTAACCAATGTAAAAAGTAGCACCAAAGATATTTGAAGAGAAATACAAGCAAATGCATCCTGACATGGAAAAGAAAACAAAGTGGGAAGTAGAAAAGAGGATTGTTAATGGAAACGTTAAAGAAATATAAACTGAAGTTATGGATTACCTGTGAAGTGAAGGATTCAGTGTAGAAAATCCAACTCTGATGACATCACAGCATGATAAAACAATGAGTCCCCAGATTAAGGAGAAAGTGGTAGAGCAGGAAGACTTTCCTCAGTTGCCATATGATGATACTTTGGATCCTTCTGTAGGAAACCAGTACAAAAGTTCAGTTGGCGTTGCACAGCAAGGGAAGGAGCAGGAAAGGTGGCAACTCTGACACAGCCAATGTTGTGGAGTGATAGGCCAGTGAATTCCCATGTGAAAGAGCAATTGATGACATAGGATGAAGGTAAAGAAATATATCACAGGAAGATGTTCTGGAACTTCCTGTAGAATGCCCACAGGAAATGGAGAACAAGGAATGTGCCCTTAGTTTAGAAGAAAATGATCTAAGGAAAAAGTTGCTTGATTTAATAAAGATGGCTAGACATATTAAGATCAATGAAAGAAATGGATTATAGAAAGTCAATAAGACACAAATGTTAGAAACTTGATAAAAAAATGAACACAGCAATTAAGACAATTTACAGAAGTTCACATGATATAACAGAAGTAAATAGGATATATTACTATGCAGCAAAATTAATAACAAATAAAGTCTTATCACAAAAATACAGTGCAATAAGTGAAAGGAAGGGAAGAAGCAAATGCCATTATTGCAGTGTCAAACAGAGAAAACTATAAAGCAATTAAGACAGGACATGTCACTGTTAGAAGAGTACAGAAGAGGAAACAGATCAACAAAATACTTAGAAAGATAGATGTGATATCAGTAACGTGCAGTATCAGAATGGACTATGATCTATCATACATTGTTGCAAATAAACTAAAGTTATCAGGAGAGGCAGAAAAACTTAGAAGATATGCAGATAAATATAAAGGAAAAGTACAAAATAAGCAATTTATTGATGACCCAAAAAGGTTTTATAGAAAATCGGGACGCAAGATAAAAGGAATAATAGAATCACCAAAAAAAAGAAGAAATAGACACATTTTGGAGAAATATCTATGAAGACCTGTGGAACACAACAAATATGCTGAATGGATAGAAAAATAAAATAAACCGTAAGAAGTTTAAATGTACAAGATATGAAATGGGATGAAGTAACAGCCAGAAAAAATTTAAACAAAATTAAGAAAAGTTTCTAACTGGAACACCCCAGGCCCAGATGTAGTACCTAACTTCTGGCTAAAAGTATTAATATATTTACACAAAGATTTAGCCATCAGTATGAAATATTTATTTGTGCATCCTTAACGTGGTTAACAACAGAAAACAATACTCTTCCTTAAGATTGAACCTACAAAAAACAATAATCTTCCTTAAGAGTGAACCTACAAGCTATCCTAAAAATTATGGACTAATAACTTCTCTTCAAACGATGTATCCACTATATACTGGAACTGATGCCGATACAGTTTATAGTCATTTAGAAGAAAACTTAATCATGGCAATAGAACAAAAGGGTAATAAAAGAAAGTCATATGGAAAAAGGATCATTTGTTGTTAAAGTCATAATGGAGAATTGTAAAAAGGAGAAGAATCTAAGTGTGGCATGGACATACTACAGAAAAGCATTTCACAATATCCCACATTCATGGATAAAGGAGTGCTTACACCCTACACTGATCAATTACATTACAGTGACCACGAAACAGTGACAAACCACTCTGCAGCTAAGCCATGATAAAGGGCAAATTATCCCAGGGATAAAAATTCAAAGGGGGAAATTCCAGGGTGACTCTTTGTCACCATTGCCTTTTTGTCTTGCCCTTAATGCATTAAGCTGTCTATTTAACAGATGGGCTCATGGTTACAATTTGGCTTCAGAAAACAACAAATTTTAAAGACTTTTCATCTTCTTTTTCTGGATGATTTAAAACTGTATATTTCATCAGATGAGGGACTGAAAGCACAACTGAAAGTGGTCAAAACTTTGTCAGATGATATAAGAATGCAATCTGATCTTGATAAATGTGCAGAAGTAACCTTTAAAGTAGGAAAGTTGTATCACAAAGAAGATATCAGTCTGGGACAGAATTATGATATAAAGGAACTTGACCAGGATGAAGTGCATATATATATGAGATTTGATGAGGGGTCAACAAAAAACATGAACAAATACAAACAAAATTTAGTAAGGAATATTTTAGGAGACTAAAATTAATACTGAAAACAGACCTTGACATCTAGGAACAAATTCCAAGTTATAAACCAGTTCTCCTCCTATTCTAACTTACAGTTATGGGATGATTGACTGGCTTCAAAAGGTACTGGATCAGTTGGACAGGAAAATAAAAAAATGCTTCATATTTATCAAATGGTTTATAAAAATGAGTGTATAGCAAAATTATATCTTCCCCATTCTGAAGGTACAGGCCTATGGGCCTCCTTGAAATTGATTACATGTATAGAGCTGCAATTATAGGACTGCATATATATCTGCTGACCTTGCAAAATCCAAACTTAGTGAAAGTTTTAAGGCATGAGAAGAACGAGTCTAAGATGACTTCCCTGCTTAGTTTAGTAGTAACATAGTGGTGTCAAGCATGAATAGAAATCAAATTAGAAATAGACAAAAATCAGGCAGCAACTGAATGTGCAAAAAAAAAAAAAAATAGAAAGAATATAAGGTGAAGGATCAAATGAGAAGACAAGAAATGTGGAAAAGACATAAATATAGTTGGAAGCACAGAAAACTCCCAAAACAACCTCAAGTTGATCAGTATCTGATGCAGGAATGTTTGAGGAGAGGTAAATTTAAGCTAAAAGCAGAAAGGTTAATATTGGTAGCCCACAATAGTAGATTACATACATATTGGTTGACAAAGTCCATTGAACATGTCAAAGAAACAGACAAGTACAAGTTTTGTAAAACAGAACTGGAAAGAGTTGCACATCTTGTTGTTGGGTGCAATACACTAATGGTAGAGGGCCTGTATACTGAAAGGCATACTAATGTGGCAAGTCTGTTGAATAGGGGATTATGCAAACGTTAAAATATTAAAGTACCTGAGAAGCATTGGAAATATAAGCCACAAAGCATTATAGAAAATAATGAGGTTTATATCACATGGGATCACCCATTACCAACAGTTCAAAAACAGATGTGAGAAAACAAGATATAATAGTCCATGAAAAAAAGACAAAAGTAGCATTGATCATTGAAATCGCTATACCCAGCTATTACAGTATCTTATGTACAGAGAGACACAGTCATAAAATACCAGGATTTGCAGGCAGTAACAATGGTAATGTGGAAGACGGATACTAAGACAATTCCAATAGTAGTAGGAGCAATGGGTCTCATAAAAAGGAATTTGCAGTCATTTTTAGATATGCTACTGATACACGTAACTCCATATGAATTGCAGTAGGAGTCAGTTCTGGGCATATTGCAAGTACTGTGAAGAACACTTTTGGCTAACATCAATGATTAAAACAATACTAATTTTGTGAACTTTAATCTTACTTTGACTTAGGAATGGGGTCCATTCCCATCATGGTAATGAAAACCTAAAAAACTTGGTGAAATTATACCCCAAGGCTACAGCCTGTCAAAAGGGGAATGAAAGTTACAAGAAAGTCTTAGATGACTACAAAGTTACAGCCATATAGATGGACACCACAAGGAATTAAATACCATAGGTGTAGTGCATGGACGTGACTTGGAGATGCTTTTGCAATAGAAAATTGTCAGAAGGAACAAGCTAGATCATAGGTTAAAAGGAAATAGATTTCAAAAGGACAGAAATCTTTGACGTCTCATCAGAAAGTGTCATCTGTTTCAATGCATGGAGTTGTGAGGATGTATCTGGTAGAAAGATATTCAACAAAGTCAGATAATGCATTAAGGAAAACTGGAAAAGTATTGTTAGCCATGCCATACAAGGAAGCTGTGAGTTTGTATATAAGATGAGGATATAAATCACAGTCAAGTATAACCTCAAGCCATTCTGAACAGAGAAGCCAGGTCATGGAGTAAAAGGATTACACCCCCCCCAAAAAAAAATAGTGATTTGAGACCTTAAAAAAGAAAATGGCATCCTAGAAAAATAGATGTGGTAACCAATAATGTGCCTGTAGTGCCAAGGAAAATCATACTCATGGATTAAAGAAGAGGACTGCAGTAAGAAAAAAAAACAGTCAAAGGCTGGCATGGGCCTGTAGTTCACGGAAAAAAGCATACAGCAGGTGGGATAAATGCTAGCCTACACAAAGTATCAAAGGTTATGGACAAGGGAGTCTCCAGATAAAGAAGGCAAATCAGTAGAAAATCATAGAATACACAGGAAAAACTTCAGTACAGAAGGCTAGAAGATCATGGCATCCATCTAGAGAGCATCCTGAACTACTTGAAGGCATGATGGGGAATAGAAAGAGGAGGAAGGGACTCCTGATTAACTGTTAGGAAAAGGTTGGTTTTCTCCTCATATTCTGCAAAATCCTCACAGTATATACCTTTTTTAACAATGCTTATGTTAAGTGTGTAGAACTAAATATGAGTTTGTTCTAAGCAGTACCATGAGAAAACAATGGCTAGTTTGTAAAAAAATATGTAAATATATGACTGAAGTAGAATGTCTCCATAATATGAGAACAATGCCTATGAAAAGTAAGTGAACAAAGTCTCATCAAATATGTCAGAAGAATAAAATTTAAAAGTGACATCTGAATCTGTAATGCTTGGCTGTTAGGTGATGCTTGGGCCCCAAAAGGAGCTGCATAAAATTGTACTAAATAAGCCCGAGGTCAGGACAGAGGAAACACCCAGTCTAAGCCCACCTCCAGGAAAGACATCAAAGTCCTAGATATAGATGATGAGCAAGGAAATTAGCTCAGAAGATCTTGCATCAGACAATAATAAATAGAAATAGGTCTTAGCAATGTGATTGGCTCTGAAAGACCCTGTATTAGACCCTAAACAAGCTCTGAGCAAGACAATCACCTCAGAAGACACTGCATCAGATCACAAGTCAAAGTCCTAGCAAGGAGATCAGCTCAAAGATGCTGCAACCCCTAAACAACACCTTAGTATGTTCAATAGGTTCAACATAGCTTCTAAAGTTATTGCATCAGACAATGAACAAGGCCCTAGTGAGGATGAAAGCTCTAATCAGTTTGGAAAAAAATATAAACAAATTCACATTCAGGATCACAAGAAATCACTGTCATATGCCTTTAATATTGTTAGTATATTGTCTGTAAAAACATTTTAGCTGAAAAGGAAGACATAACCACAAAGCAAACTACACCTTCCTTCACAACTAAATATTCCCACAATGGATCTTGTCACCACATGCTGAAGGTTCAGAAGGAATTCACAAATAACTGTAAACAAAAAGACAGTTCCAGTTTTCCTATTTCCCCTTTTACAACCTTATAAAAGACCAGGCAGGGTAATCACATAAATACACCTTTACAGTTAATAAAGAAAATATTATAGATGTTTGAGTTTTCTTCTGAGTAGCTGTACTGAGTGCCACTTTTTCCATATTCCCCTCAGAAACTGCATATGTTCTCACATGAAGCCAAATACCAGAAGTAGCCAAAAGAAAGTACAACTTTATGTAAATATGACCGCCACCCTCAAAACTACATTAGTTTTAATACATTTTGCTCCTGTAAATATAGATGAACTTGTTGTGGGCATTTAGGTACAGGGCACAGATTTTCTATTATCTGCACTCTTCATACCTATCAATTTCTTCGCACAAGAAATCCTGACAAAGGATAAAATAATGGGGGGACAAAGGCCCAAAAATGGGGGCAGATTTTAAATATTGCTCTTCTAAAGTTATACAGTTGCTACAATAATAGGAATTTCGTTAGTATGCATTTTCTGAAGAATATGAAATGTGAAACTCAAAATGTATGCCATTACTTAATTATGTCAGTCCTGTCTGATTTGCCAGAAAACCACAATTTTATGAGGAACATTCCAAAAATTTGAGGAAAAAATCTGGACATTCTGCAAAAATCTGGACAGCTGATAGGCATTGCCCTCTTCGTTCATGCTCTTCTGATTTATATGTAGGCATGGTGGCACTCTTTGCTGATTGTCCTTGTACATATGTAAATCATGTCACTATGAATACCACCCAGTCTTATTGCAGATGACATGAACGTTTTCATTTTTGTCATAGTTTCATAACCGTAAACCTACATTTAGAAATCATAGCAAAAACATATTCCTGTAAGTTACAATTTTTTGCACTTCAACTAAGGCAAGCCTGGTAATTTATAATTTCAAAGATATGACACATTTTAGAGACTCAACAAACTAATATGTACCACACATTTTTGTGGAACCCAAACACAACTTTGCTAACAGGTGACAAGGTTGAGTGGCTACGTAACAAAAATAGATAGATAGATAGATAGATAGATAGATAGATAGATAGATAGATAGATAGATAGATAGATAGATAGATAGAGTGAATAAAAAAATCTCTTTATTAAATTATTACTGCATATGGCAATAGCTTTGTAAGATAGACTATTGTGTAAGTGAGACTCACAAATGGCTGAACACAGCTATGATTTTGAGCAGTTATTCCAATATTTGAGAACAAAAAAGCATTATTTGTGAATTGTATTGAAAAGATTAAACAGAGTAAAAACATTCTTGATATATGGCAGTTTTTCATGGGTCTATGTTCAGTCATTGAATGAGAAATCCATTGAACCTCTGTTCATCGAATGTTCACTTCAGCAAACTTTCAGTCATCAAATATTTTACTCAGGGGGTTGGCCAGCATTAGGAAATTTGCCCATTTCCCCACTCCAGTGCAATTTCAGAGTTGGTATATATAAGTAGGGGGTGTGGAGGGCTTAGCTGTCCACCTGGGTGGGTTTGATATGTACTGTGTTGTGTGTTTTGGTACGTATGTTGATGTACTGTCTCTTTTCCCTGGGTAAAATATTTGATGATTGAACATTCTCTGAAGTGAATGTTCAACGCTTTAAGTTTGATGAACAGAGGTTCAATGGATTTCTTATTTGATGACTGAACCTAGACCCGTTTTTCATCTGTAAATAACCACAAGATAATTCTCTCCAACCAAAGAAGAACAGGATTTAATAAATACTATTTTCATCCTTATGAAACAACTTTTGTCCATCTGGGGAAGTGTAACATTTGCTTGGAGAATTATTTACTTTTCCATGTGCCCAGCAAAAAAATATTTGTTCTGTACATACTTACTTTAAAATTCAGACAGACCATGGTTTCGGTCATGTGTCAGAGAAAGGAAAGCCTTAAATATAACACAGATGAACACTGTTTGACAACAGGCTTGAGCACTAGAAGGGCCAGGTCAGGGGAAGGTAGAAGTGAGAGGCCAGTGACTACTTACTCATCCAGAGGAGAGGGATGCAACTAGCACTTATCTCAACCTGTGGATTCTGGAGCTGCAGGTAACAGCCATTAGATCACGGCTTTGCATGCTACTGAATCAAGAAGGTGTCCCCAAGAATGTGTGACAGTATGCCTGGACTCCTTCCAGATTAGCAACAATAAGTAATACCACTAGCTGCACAGGGAAGTGGTTGTTAGGTAAGGCCCTTCCTCCAAATGGATGATGGCTCAGTCTTTATACATGATTATCTCCTTAAGAGAGAGATAATGAATGGATCTAGAACTTCCCAGAATGACCACAGAACAAATGAGCCATAGGGATGTTAATAATAACCAGGAATGAATGGTCTGTCCCTCATAATGCAGGGAAGAAATGGGTTATTAGGGTAAGTTGGGAGTGCCTTGAGGATAGTTACTTGGGAACCAGGAAAAAAATGAGATGTCTCATTCTAAATTTAAAAGTATAAGGTGTCTGGCTTTAAAAGATATCTCCCAGATTGCTTTCTTTCAGCTTTTCAGGTTGAAGTAATCCTCTATGTGTTGCAGCTTCTGCAGTCCTTCTGTCTTAAAGGAAAGCCTTTCATCACATAGAGAAATAACTTATTGGTCTTCTTTCCATAAACCTATCAATGAATCTTTTTACTTGGACACAAACAAATTCACAACTAGTTAAATCAGGCCACAAAAATATATCAGATTGTCATCTAGCACCCAGATTAGATTCCTTAATAATGCTTTACCTTTTCAGAACACCCTGCATCCGTAATAGACATTCAAAGTAGTTTAAGCAAACTAGATTATCCAGATTATTAAAATGGATTAGCAGGATACTGCATATTCTCTTCCCATTTCTATATGTTCATGCTTATCATATCTTTAGCAGTGCATAATGGAAGTATTCTTGTTACATGCTTTTTCATTTTGATTTATCTCCATATGAGAACTAACTGTGTACCATAAACTATAGTTTTGAAAATTAAGTATATTGTGAGACATGGCCTTCTGCACCCTGTTAGGTAAAATAGAAACACTAAGCTAGGCTTCTAGTTATTCCCATATTTGTTTAAGCAAGGCTTCTGTTTAACCTCAAATTTCTTCACTTTTTTATTAAAGCCTTAGCATCAGATGTCCACCAGGACACCGACCTTTAGATAGACATCCTGTTGACACCCTCCCCCAAAAAACTACAATATACTGGACTTAACTGAATCTCAAGGATTCCCTTCCAAAAGTGAGACAGAGGTATGGCTCCATTACAGAATACCAGTCCAATCAAACCAATAGAGAAATGTATCTATCACCTCAATTATATTTAGATTTTTTTGTTTAAATATTTTGCACAAATTAATGAACCTAGAAATTTTTGCTGCTCAAATTCTTCTAAATCCAGAAATCAAACTCAGGACCAGTTACTGCTAAAATAGTACAATTAGTTACTTCAAGATTAAAATAATTTCTCTAAGCAATACAGAACAATGTGCTGTTACTAATCTATTTATTTATTAGTATGGCAATATTCCCAAAAATTACCTTTGCAAGAATCAAAAGATTGCATAAAATTGTAGAATTCAGCTCATTAATCTGTTTCCAGGTGGGCCCACATTTTGTATACGTTAAAAAAAGCTAAAGGTGGACTTACTGTCTTTGTGCCTTATACATTGCACATAACTTTCTAAATTTAGTATGAAACGTCTAGTTATCGCTCCAGGAAATATAATAATTACATGAAGTAAAAAACCCCAGTAGAACAGCAACAAGGAGAGATGATGCTTAACAGTAAACTACAAACTTAAAAAAATACTCTGAATTCCAAGGTAAACCAAATGCAGAATAGTAGCAGTACTAGCAAAAATGTCAAAAGAGCCAAGTTAGAGTAGTAACAGAAAAAAAGGCAAAGAGTCAGATTACATGGTTAGAAAAAAACAGCAAAATGTATGCTCCCTAGTGTTGGGAATGCAGTGCTGAAAAATGAAATGATTTAGTCTACCAAACAGATGAGCTAGAACTAGATACAATCTTAGTCAGACTGTGAGAACTTAGAATGGAGTTTCACTCAGAAATAGTAACACTCAAGGGAAAAGTGGTAGTCTTAAAAGTAAAACAGACCACACATTATAGTCCACATCAGCAGTCATGCCTTCTCTGTTCCTGGACAAAAAGCATGGGACTCCCTTATACATTCTCTTTGAAAATCTGAGCATTTTGCTGAATTGTAAAATGGATTACTATAATTCTTGCATCAGAAAAGAATAAAACTGTTGATTCAGTTCTTCTAGTTACCTAGGGCATTTTCTTTTCTCCTCCACCCCGGCCTTCCATAACAGTCAAAACCAGCCTATTGAGTTTACATAGCGAAACAATTAATCTGAATGAATGCTTTGAGGTTCTGTTTTAAAAGCGCATGACATACGACTTCTATAGATTTACCCCAGCTGATAGTGCAGTGTGTAACTTACACATTATTATCTATATGCAGTAGCAGGAGACAGTTAAGGTGCTCCACTACAAGACTCATGCCCCATAGTGCTTCACGCATGTATAATTACATAATATAACTGTAAACTCAGCTAAGAGATACTGCTAACTCAGAATAATGATCTGATGTGCAAATACTATTTCTTAAGTCATAAAAAGGATACTGATTAAATTACCTTTTTTCACCAAATAATATTTATGTCTGAATTATGAAGATTCTCCTGTGACACGTCTTTGTAGTTCTGCTTAATATGATAAAAGCTAGAAGGCACTGTGCTTGTCTTCCACTGTATGATTTGCTACAACTGTACCCACAGAACAAGCATTTGATTATACAGAGGTGATAGCAATTGCGAAGCATTTTTGCCGGTGTAGGTTTGAAAGGTGCTGTCTGTTTAATAAATGCAACAGAACCAATATAGACATGGATGATGTGGCACGCTGATAACAGCATTAACAAATAGGAAACCTGGCAGCCCTTTCTTGTAAATACAGTTTGCCATTTTAGATCAAGAATGCCAAGATTAATATTTATAAAATCAATTGCAACAGAACTTGTGGTGATGGATGTTAACCAAAATTCTAATAAAGCACCAGCCCTGTGTCAATGGGTGTTGATCTTTTGTTTAATGAGTGCTGACATAGTCTGTTAACAACATTATATAACACAATGTCAACAAGTGTGAAAGAACCTAAACTGATGCTGAAGAAAAATTTTATTCAGCACAATCTGATGTCTGCAATAATATCACGAAGAGCAGAAATAAGCCTGCTTATCACACGAGTCCACCATTTTGTATGTTATTTTCTCTGATTTTTTTACTCCTTTTGAAGAAGGAAACAAGTCCATGTTTGTGTTTCCAAATGAACTATGAGTGTTGGAGGGTGTAATTTCTAAATTTATTAGAAGTAATCCTGTGCTTCTCAACAGAATAGCAGGGCAACAGCATGAGGTGCTGAACCGGATTTCCTAAGTGCTGACCACGTGGCTCCAAAAGGCACAGATTAAATGTAATGGTATGTAAATGCTGAACTGACTTGTTGACAGGAAATGGTACAACTCAGGATTTGATGATATAATGAAGAGGTACAAGGCATAATGCCCCTTAGTCAGTACTACCCATAGGAATAAGGCCCTCTCTATGTACTGCTTATCAACAAATTGGCTTATATATGTATTGACCAGTCAGGAATGATATTGTACTTTATAGCTTAAGTCTTTATCAAACGGGGTTATATGCATGATGGTTGCAAAAACAGACATGTATATTTACTTTCTGTGGGATAGATGCACAAGACTGTAAGATGTTAGAACTATACAATGTCTTGTGTAACCAAGTGACATAGAGAATATCACAAATGTGTGCTGCATTGCTTACTGCTGACAGTTATGTATTACTGAGCCTATATAACCACTTTGCCTAAGCTAATTAACAAAACTGTCCAGTGACTTTAACACATCACATCAATACCTTCTTCCCCAGATATTATCTTGGAACTAGACCTTATTTTAAATTCTGTGAATACTCTGAAGGCAAAAAAAAACAGAGGCAATGCAGTCTCTGTCAGTCAGAATATTGCACTCAAATAGACATGCAAACAGTGGCTTGAAATATTTTCGTGATGGCCTTTCTCTAGGGATCTCCAGTCTTAAAGGCATGAAGAAGAGTGTTACGTTTGATGGGGCACATCCCAAGAAGGCATGTCTTGCCACAGGATCCCCCAATAGTGTTTAAATCGTAAAGCCAGTCTCTTTGGAGATGCCTAGGTCTGTTAATTGGGAGGCCGAACTAGTTTAAAAATGCTGTTTGCTAAAATTGTAAATATTCTGAATTGTTTTCTATGATTAGGCTAAATGTAAAATGATAAAAATCAGTGAGTGTACTCATTTGATTGTGAATCAGCAGCAAAACAACTCAGATAAATCTTGGCTATTTTATTTAGTATCTGTGTGCTCGTATGTGTGTGTGTGTGTGTGTGTGTGTGTGTGTGTGTGTGTGTGTGTGTGTGTGTGTGTGTGCATGTGTGTGCTTGCGTGTGCATGTGTGTGTGTGTCAGTGATATAACAGAGTAGTGTAGTTCAGCATTTTCTTTTTGTATAGGGATGTTTAAAGCATTTTTTGTAGTGTGCTCATTGCGACAGAATCTGAGAACCTATGCTCCTGACATATGCATTACTGCATAGTACCAACCCTCCTCAAATGGCCATTAGACTATTTTGGATTTTTAACTTGTAAAACATCACAGAGTGTATAATTTCATATATTTAGAGAAGTGCTTTGTTATGGTACAACTTAATGTCATTATGAAATCATCGAATGCTGCTTAAGATGTGTATACATAACCACAAATATATATATATATATATATATATATATATATATATATATATATATATATATATATATACATACATATATATATATATATATATATATATATTTTATATATATATATATCGAACCTCTATGTGTTCCACTTTACTTACAGGCTACTGTAAACATTATTGTGGCTATACCTTACCATTGGAACAATGTACTGAATTTACTTTCCAGAACCTTTTATTGAGTACTCTTTTGAAAAGGAATTAATGGGTTTATACCACAGAAGGAATGCACACTTTTGCTGCAAGAGAGATCATAGATAGACTGAACCTTTCAATTTCTTCTGTCACCCTTTTTGTCCATTCCTATTTCTTCACATCTTTCTTAAACTGTTCTGGTTGTGAAGTGTGTGTAAATATTACAACTTACCATGATGGGTCATCACCATAAATGTGGCTGTAAGTCCTAATCCAGTGTTGGAAATCAGAACCACATCCAACCCCCCCCCCCAGGAATTTATTAAAAGCCCTAGTCTAAGTCGTAAAGACCCTGCTTCCACAATATAGCATTTTGTGATTTAAGAGACATGTTAGCCACAATGAAGAAAGACCTCATTATCAAATAATTTGCATGTCTCTGAATCACTGTTATTACCACAACATGTGGTAGTAAACTGCTTCTCATGTAGACATTGGCATTTCACCCCAGTCACTCTTCGACACACACACACACACACACACACACACACACACACACACACACACACACACACACACACACACACACACACACACTCACACGTACACAAAAACAAACACATGCACACCACGGTCCTCACTCCTTTCCCAGACCTGTCTGCCCTCCCATGACTACCCCCACCCTTATCCTCATAACAGCCGAAGAGCCATTATAGAGTGTCTCTAGCATGCCCTGGTAGCTAGTATGTCCCTCCATTACCCCCAATTACCATAATAGTTTAGCTTCCAATTTGGTACACTTCTAGTTGCCCTGGTTGCTAGTGTATCCCCCACTCCCAATTACTGCAATAGTTTATTTGCTGTTATGTCACAGTTGTAGACTTTGTGGTGTTTAGTGCCCCCAACCCCTGATCCTGTACTGATACAAATGCCATTATGGCACTTAAAGGTAAAGTAGAGCCTGGTGTCTAGTGCCACCACCAACCCCTTATCTCCATATTGATGTACATGCCATTTTGGCATTTCACTGTTAAGTTATCCTGGTGTCTAGAGTTTCCCCCATACCTCCTTCCCTGTAATGACGTCATTGCCATTATGACCCTTCACTGCTGAGTTATTCCTCTAGTAGTCTAGTATTCTCCCCCCTCATCTTTGGTGTCTAGTGTTCTCCCCCTTCATTCTCTTCCCTGTAATGATACTATTGCCATTATGGTGCATCACTGTTGAATTATCCTTCATGATTACCATACCGTGGTTGTGGTAGGTAGCTGAACATGGCCTTATGTCTTTGTTCACTACCGCAGTGAGGTGGGGCCAGCCATGCTGATCTACATGGCCAAGTGATTTCTTCAAACACTCAGCATGTAGATGCCTTCCTAAAGGTGGTTCCATGGAAGAGACCACATGGCTAATTAGTTTATGCTTCTCCCTCAGACACTCTCATTAGCATTCAGTATGGCTGCAGAGCCCATGCTATGTGGTTCTGCATATCTTCATGTTAAAGTTCCATGCAACACCTTGTTAGGGCTGTTCCTGAATATCAAAAGTTAATTAGATGTGCACATGAAGATGTACAAGTCGCTGTAGCTTTGTGAATTCCACCCCACTGTCTCTTTCTATGTGACACACAAAAGAATATATAATACTGAAATCAATGGGCATTTGCCTCAACTAATTGCGGCATTTTTAATGAGAGTTCTTAATCACTAATGCAGTGTTTTTTACTCCTTTGTAGAATAAACAGTTGCAAAGATGGGCATACGCACCTTCAGGATGAAAAAAAAATGAAGCATTAATACTACCTCTCCTATGTGATGTTCATTTACCTATTCAAATTCAGCCCTATCACTGATCGAGGTGATCAGTCCCCCATGGTAGTGCTCTGTTTTAGTAACACTGTTAGATGCCTATTGTGCCATTGCTTACCCATGGGGGGGGGTGTACTCTTCATTGAAGTGCAGTTGCTATTTTATGATTAAATGACACATGCACATCACTGTTACACTCCCTGAAGTTTCTGCCATTGCTATGCCAAGCCATGGATCCTGCATAGCAAAAGTGAACATATCCAGTGTCCTGTAACAGCTACTCCAGTACAGAAAATGACAGAGGCCTAGTCTACCGCTGTAAACTGACCAACTTAACAAATGTTAAATAAATAAATAACAGTGTGTGCATGTGCCTGCATGTCTGACGCAGAACACTGTGTTATTCGTACCAGTCATTTTCTGGTCTCCAAACCATCCTTGATGGGTTTTCCATTGCTTTGGAATAAAAACCATTAATTGTTTTAGTTCTTTAAATTCTTTTCTCGAAGGCATCTGCCTTACCTTTTCACCTGTACTTACCATCCATGGTGCTGGAATTCCTTGTCAAATAAAATGGAGACATACTGAGGTATACACTTTGAGTGCATTCATAAGGTCATTTCTGAATATGCTTGTAATCTATTTTACATTTTTCAACAAAGACTTTCCTCATGCCATCAGTATCACCATACGCAATCAACAATATTACTGGTTTTGCACAGACTTTTTCTGTAATGATACTTATGTAGTCACTTTTCCAACAGGACTTGAATATTCTTACTATTTCTTTTTTTATTTCAGAAACAGAATTTTCAAAATGTGGTGAGCTAACATTTAATGAACAGTGTCTCATGTAATGCAAGCTCCCCACTTTTAGCTCCTCAAATCCATCCATCCTCAAGTGCTTTCAAATTTATAAGCGAACTGCAAGACTGCAGTAGTGTCAGTATTACTTACTATTAAAATGTATTTCTGGTTTCCCCACAGTTGTGTGATTGTGAAGATAGCATATATAATTAGTTCAGGATCTTCCCTCTGCAAAAAATGCTTTTTTTTACTACTGTTACTATGAGCTTAGAAGGTTATGCTGTTTGTTGTATTTTGCTCATACAGGATCCTTCAAATTATGTATTAGCTAAACTTTTTGCCAACCATTAAAAAAGCACGAGTCTCTTTTACAGTTTTATAATTGAAGCCCGACAATTTAGGGGATTTTCACAGTTTGATGCAAAGTCTACCACATACAATTGTTTTGGGCTATAGCAAAAATGTGAGCTGCCATACCTCGTATCAATGCTAAACTGATTTTTGTATCCCTTTCTCAGATACCAGTTTCACATTTGGAACAAGATACAACCCTTTTTATAATGTCCATTTATGGACAAGATTGTAAAACATATTTTGATAACTCTGGAGCACGATAAATACTAAAAGTCACTAGATACAATCTACATTTAATTCTCAAAGGTGGCCTAGTCACTTTTGAGATTTTCAATATAAATTTTAAAATTTAAAATATAGGCATCATTTAGTATCTCACAGTGGATGCAACTGCCCTTTTCTAAATTCTGACCAAAACACTTCATGGCCTAAATGAAACTATTTTCTTCACTATGGTGAAGATACTTATTAGACAAGTCATTACATAATTCATTTTTTATCTTTATAAGGAAAGTTGATAAAGTGTGCATGTGTGTGTAGCACAAGGGTTAAGGTCTGACTACTACCCAGATGACCCATGTTTGACACAGGCAGGGTAGAGGATCAGACCAGGAGGACAGGAATGAGCAACCTATGACAGCTCACCCATTCTGGGAAGGTGGGTGTGGTTCTGGCTTACTATTTGGGTGACCCCTAGAAGGAGCACTAGGTATTGCATCTGTAGTGATTGAATCTGCTGAGTACTCACTGACAGCAGTGTGCCACATTTAGCTGGGATGGCAGCACACATCCTTCCCCAGGCTTTCAACAACTGTGGGACTCAAGGGAGATGATTTGAGTATTAAGGGCCAGGGCATAAGAGGAAGGGCATCTGATCAATAGAGTGGCTCCACGCTACTATCCAACTCTCACCTCTCAGGACAAGAAGGGCTGGTGAGCTCAGAATTAGGGAACAAATGGGCATTAGGTTCTAATCTCAGGGAGGGAATTGGAAGTGCTCAATCTTCAGCCTAAAAGGGGGTTATTGTTGAACTTGTGAGGCAGTAAATGAGTGACCCAGGGAACTGTTTCCCTGCCAGGGACCTGGAGTGTCTTAGGTGGGAAGAACAGGTGAGCTAATCCTAGGTTCCAGCCCTAGTCCCTCAGGAGGAGTGATTGAGAATATGGGGTGAAGGTGGATGAGCCACTGGGTCAGTCAGGTAGATGGGGATGGGATGGGTATGGTGTACAATTTGTGGAAAAAATTGAAAAAAAACAATTATGCTTTCATTTAAGTTAATGAATGCAGTTTTTTAAATTTTACATAACCTGGTATGAATAGCAAGAACTTTAAAATACAGTCATGACTTTGGATTACTTCACTTTTTCATGAGGACAGCAACTGCTTTTTAGGATCCAGGTTCAAAAATGTTTTTTTTTTTTTTTGGAGGGGGGCTGTTTTTACCAGTAAGGAGATATTAACATTTTTATTACTTAGCATAAGAAGATCTATTTATTATTTATTTATTTATTTATTTACATCTGTTTACTGGGAAATTCCAACTGGACACAGGTGCTTTTTCAGTGGAGGCCCTGGGAGAAAAGTTCCACAGAACAATAAATGAGCAACAGAGTACATGAAGAACAATTGAATATACATACAATAGCAAATAATATATACTGCAGCAAACATTAGATAAACATACAATATGAAATATAGTAATGGACAGATATACCAATATCTAGCTAGAGGCTAGGAATAAAGGTTGGATGTATATACAGATAGTACTAAGCTCAAATGCATACTTTTCTAAACTCATACATCGAAATATTATATACTAATATTGCACTAAACTCAAGCAGATATAAAGCAGGTGTTTCACAAAAAGGTGGACCAAGCTAGAAGGGCTAATGGGAAGGAAGGGGAAGACAGAGGGGTAAGAGAGGACACTGACTGAGTAGTATACGATGGTAGTGACACAAAGCTAGGTGTAACTCAGTTGGATATGTATTTGGAGTTGAAATGAAGTGAGGTAGCTAAGCATGTTATAACAGCTCTGAGAGATTGAGTGAGGAGGGAAGGGGAGGGTAAAGGGTGAGCCAGAGCCTGCAGAGAAAGGAATGCAATGATCAGATGATGTGAGGCAGGGTGGCTAGGGGAGGGGAGAGGAAAGGGAGGTAACAAGGAGGGTTACTAATAGGGACTAGTTAGTCCCAACTGGTTAGATGACTAACAAAACTTGTAATTGTTTATTATAGGTTCATATATTCATAGGTGTGTACTAGGCTAATGGCCCTAGAGCCTTTACAAGCCTACTAGGCTAATGGCCCTAGAGCCTTTACAAGCCTAGCTGATAGAAGTGCCCTGGCATCGTGCCGCCTGACGTTAGTTCCCAGTGCCTCTATCAAGTAGAACCATTAAAGTGATCCCCGGGTTGAACTTTCTATTTCCCATCCACTCATTAAGATTTCTCTTGAAGAGGGCCAGTGAGGTGCTCTGCTTGACATGTATGGGAAGTCTATTCCAGAGCATGGGCAGTCTCTGGGTTATCAGCCTGTCCCTCCAGCATGTTCTGTTGATTGGGGCAATGAGATTGAGTTCTCTGCAGCGTGTGGTGTGGAGGGATTTGGATTTCTTTAGAGGTAGCATTTCTAAAAGAGCTGGGTCAGACATGGCTTTGTAAGTTAAGCAGAGATCACCTCTTAGTAGATGATATGAGACAGAGAATAGCTGGAGTTTTTTGAGTCTGTCCATGCAGGACATGTGTTTAAGGCCTAGGATCTTCTTCATGAGGTACTTTTGTGGCTTTTCCAGCTGTTGCATGTGTCTAGTGAGGTACATGCCAAATGGGCATTATACTCCATGACTGGCAAAATGAGGGAAGAGTAGAGAGAGATAATGACCTCTTTCTTCCTGGATTCAAAACCCTTGGTAGTGAAATGTGCCACACAGAAGGACTTTCTGACCACAGTGGCAATCTGGTGGTCGAAGGAGAGATTGCTGTCAACCTGTGTCCCCAGATTTCTTACACTGCCTTCAATGTTCAATGGGCTCCCATCGATGTAATAATTAGTGGGAACTGAGTTTTTCCCAAAGGGGATGATGATGCATTTTTTGGCATTAAGCTTAAGACCATGGTTTCGACACCAGTCATTTTTCTCAGTGAGGTCTTTCAGCAGGAAGTCTACATCACTTGGGGAGTTAATAATGGCTGACAGCTTGCAGTCGTCTGTGAACTTGGTCAGCTAGAGTCCCTTCGTGTTGGCCTGGACTTCTGAGAAGTAGATGCCAAACAGGAGAGAACCCAGGACCAATCCCTGTGGGACTCCACTCGTGACTGGTCAGCAGTCTGACTTGGAGTCTGCTACTTTCACACTGTGGGTTCTGTATGTGAGCCAATTTGCAACCCACCTAGTGATATGGGGGTTGATGCCTAGTTTGGTGAGTTTATCAATAATTCCTGAGTGGGGAATGGTATCTAAGTCCTTGGCCAGATCGAGGTAGGCTGTATGAACTGCCTTGGCCTCATCCACAGTTCTGGTGTCAGACTCAAAGAAGTCAACCAGGCTGAGCAGGCATGATCTACATTTCACAAAACCAAATTGCGTGGGATCTAGAGTTTGGAGATTCCCTATATCCTTACATATCAGACTCATCAGGCTAATGGGGCGATAATTCCTAGGGGTCTGTAGTCACTCCCCTGGCTAGTTCCATGCATTTATGTACATGTTCGCACAGTGCATTGGTGTATGATTCGGCAGTCATGCATCTATTTTCCATTGACATGGGTGCTGTGAAGTTAGCCATCTCTGGTTTTAGGAGCCAAAAGTCAACTTTGGAGAAGTTTTTCATGGTGGATACTTTTGCGGGGGGTGTGGGTGAGATGTGGATTTCCATGGTGATTAGTTTGTGGTTTGATATAATCAGGGAGGAACTGACTATTGGTGTAGAGCAATGGTTGCCCATGTTAGTAATAACCAGGTCAAGGATGTTGCTTCCTTTAGTGGGAGTAAGAATGAGCTGGTCCAGGGCATTGGAATTGATGAATTCCAGGAAGCATTGGGACAGTGTATTGGTGCATGAGTAGCACCAGCTGATGGAGGGGTAGTTAAAGTCACCTAGTATGGGAGTGTTGGGTTGGACCCTAATAGTTTTCAGGGTGCTTAGGAACGTGGAGTGAGACTCTTGGGACATGGTTAGGGGCCTATAGCAGGCTACAACCTGAATTGCCATCTTACCCAATGTTAGTTGTACCTGAGGTATTGCAAATGTATTATGCTGGGCTACTAGTCTGGAGGTGTGCATATCCTTTATGAATGTGGAGACACCACCCCTTTTGGAGCTTCGGTCCATGTTCTGGGGCTGAAAGATGTGGAATGAGTTATAGCTTGGTAAGCACAGGGGTGCTTTCTGATGCTTTAAACCAGATCTGTGTTACAGCACAAATATCAATTTTCTCAGTTTTGAGGAGTGCTTCCAGCAAGTGCCTCTTGAGATTTAGGCTTCTAGCATTGTGCAGCATTACCCTCAGATTGCATATATTTAAAGCTGTTATGGTGGTAATTTGGTCTTTGGAACATCGACTAAAAAAGGCACTATAGGGGTGGCGAGAGCCTTAGCCAGTATCTGGAAACCCAGGGGTGACAGATGCAGGCCATCTCTGGAAAAGCATTGAGGTCTGTCAATCATGTCATCCCAAGCAGACAGATAACGGATCCCCTTAGAATGACACCAGAAACTTAACCAATTGTTGAAGTTAATCATTTTCTGTTTGTACTGCGGTATCATTCTGGGCGATGGTAGGATGCTGTTCAGGACTAGGGTTATACCTGCCTGAGCCACATAATCCGAGAGCTTCTCCATGTCTTTTTTCATGTAGTCCAGGTAGATGGATCTCAGGTCATTCACACCCACATGGACAGTGACAGTCATACCTGAACTTGCTGTGGAGTGGCCTGACTGCGTGTTATGTGTCGAATTCTGGCACAAGCTGTGAAAATATTTTTTAGTCCTTTTAGTTTATACACAGCTCAGGCATATTTTTTATCAACCACAGGACAAATTGTACATAACAATTAGCAAAGAGATGAAGGAATTTATTTGGCAGGAAAAGAGGGCAAGCGTTAAGTGGAATAAGTTGATACATAGAACAAGGTGATTTAGGGTACCTGATTTGAAGGGATAACTTTAAAGCTAAACAGTTAAAGTTCATATTCATGACAAAAAAGAAGGTTATGAATCAAAGTGGAAAAGGATGATGATGAAAGGGGTGAATTTGAGAAGTAAGGAGAAAGTAAGATTTTGGATTTAGGTCATTAAAGGGGTCCCTATCAGTTCAGCGAAAAATCAGTTCAACAAATGACATTTTCTGTGCACTTACATCAAGCATGCCTTTTGTCAAATTGCTCATACTGAGATTATGGTACAGTAAGGATTTGGAAATTTGCCCTTTCCCCACTGTAGTGCAGTCTTGGAGATGGTGTGTGTGTGTGTGTGTGTGTGTGTGTGTGTGTGTGTGTGTGTGTGTGTGTGTGTGTATATATATATATATATATATATATATATATATATATATATATAATTAGCGGGGGGGAGTGTGGACGGTGCAGCCCCCAACATGAACGGAATTCGATGAATGGCATTTCCGATGAGATGCCATTTGTTGAAGTGTCACTTCGATGAAGTGATATAGACACCCCTTAAAGAGAATGGCAACAACCATAAAGAATATTATATTTATAAAGTAGCAGAATATATTCTAAGGACTAAATAAACATGAGAATAGAGAAAGATTTTGCCAATAGGGGTGACTGCAAGTTGAGGTATAGAAAATAGGCAAGATGGGGCTGGAATTTACTAGAGAAAATTTTCAAAGGAAACAAGGTAATTGGGAGCAAATACCTAGAGAGGGAACAATAATAAAAGGGATGAAGCTCAGCAGAAGTTTGGACTGCAGGTTTGAGATTGCCTTTCCTGACAAGGATTAACAAAAGAATACAGGCAAAGAAAAAAGGATATGGAAATGGTAAGTGAAATACCAGCTCTGGTAGAAGTTTTAGTCTAGAACAGAAGCTGCTCCTAAAAAAGGGATAATTATTAGGACACATAAGAAACTGCATGATAACTATGTGACTAATTCAGAGGAGGTCAGAAAAGACTGGGAAGAAAGAATAGAAATGCAATATACAAAAGAACAATGGGAGGACATATTTATGGCCAAAATGTGTCTATTGTTGTAAGAAAGTCCTTCTATGTTGCACAACTTATAAACAAAGGGATTGCATCTAGATCTGGAGATGTCATTGTTCCCCTTTACTCAGCCCTCATTAGACCAATCATTTGATATAATGCCCCCTTTTGAATGTATCTGTCCAAATGTAAGTAACAACTGGAATGCCCACAGAGATACCTTGCTGAAAGGATACAGGGCCTAAATCACATGTCCCACATGGACCAACTCAAAGTCCTCATTATACTCACTTGTTGGCGGGATTTAATAAACTCTGTGTAGGTTTCACTCATAGCCTACATGGAGTGTTTACTGCTCATCGAGTGGCATTGTGCCAAGAATATTAATGATGTGTGGCACTTGTAAGCAAGGTTTTGTGGCTTGCACTGGTTTCGCTGGTCATGAAACCTGTACACTGAAATATAATGCATGAAATGTGGTCAAACACTAAACTAATGAGGGAGACAAAGGGCCAACAATAGGGACTGATATAGTATGTGATAGTATGCATTTTCTGAAGGATATGAAGTATGAAACAGAAATGTATGTCATTATATATTGACTTCAATCTTCAGTGATTTCCCAGTAGACCACACCTTTTACAAGGAACAGCCCAACAATATGATGCAAACGTCTGGACATCCTGCAAAACTCTGGACAGTCTGCCTTTTGTGTTTTAATTTCTTTTTTATTTTTAGGCCAGTGTTTGCATTATGCTCTGCTTGGCATAAACATGTTGCAGGCTGTGCTTGCCTGGTTTGCATTAAGTGGAATAGCAGCACATAAACTGGATGAATGGACCACACAGGTTGTAGACAGGAACAAGACAACTACAGACATAAACTGGATGCATTCAATTAATAACAATAAACACAGTAAGCAGTCTTGTGCTACAATTAAAAGTGAGGACTTTACAATAACTACTAAGATAGGGCATATGATGTCACTAATCCTGTGGCAGCAGGTGTTAAGTGTAGGCATGGCATGCATGGAGTCCAGGGTTCTGGTACAGGGTATACAGATTTTGTTTTACTGTTGTGTGATTGCAGATTATAACAATGAAGTGCAACATGCAGAACTGTTTTCTCAACCTCCTTAGGAGAACTGTAGACATGGTTCATTTGACTAGCACATTTACACAAGTGCCTGTATACCTAATAATCTAGAAATTGCACTGTTTGCCACTGTTGCACATGGCTTACCAGTGTGCAAACATGGTGCCCGGCAGTCCGCTCCCTCACCTACCATGTTTGCATGATGGTAAGTGATGTGCAACATTTTCAAATGTTGCAAAACCAAAATGTGCAAATTCTCAGTAAGTGTGAGACATGCAATAGGTGGGAAAACATCAGCCTATAAAATGCAATTGGCTGGAAATGCTCATTATACATTGAGCTTAAGCTATGGCAGGCATGTCAGGAGTTGCTAGAGAGGGTGTGCACTTTCGGCCACAGAGGTGGGGTGTCCAGGAGTCCAAAGTGTTTGCTGGACTCCTAATTAAGAAGCGTGGGCCCTGGTTGCTGCGGTGGGACTATACAGGCTCAGAATACAAGTCTGAAGCATGTAATAGTATTGTCAGGGCTTTAACCAGTGCTACAGGTATCTCCTGCACTGGTGAGCAATGCAGACATCATTTTGATGACTCCAGAGTAGGAAGCAGGATACCCTCGGCCATTGCAACAGGGAATTTAGTGCAGGGGACACCCCGCAGATGAGTAAGTATCAATTTCAGTGAGTAATTGTTAGAGTTAAAAGCTATTAGACTGCTATTCATTAGGGTGTTCTGTTCTGTTGTGTTTTTACCACAGCTGCTGCAGAGCGAGCCTCAAATGTCAGGTCGCATGCTATGCATTTAGTAAAGATGCAAGAAGCATGTGGTATGTATGCATCAGAACAGTGCTGTCTAAATAGTGTTTTAATAATAATAATAATAATAATTTGTATAGTAATTTTGTAGCATTAAAGGTTAAGGGCTGCTTAGCTGCTATTTAATACAGTTGTATCAAAATGAGCATGCATATCCCAACCATAAAATAAACTATGCATGCCTTATTCTGTAGCACAAGGCAATGGTGCCATATTCTCAAATAACAGTGAGCATGCATCTCTAAACTGTAAAAGGAAAGCATGCATGCAGTAGTCTGTAGAACAAAAGAATAGTACAGTATTTGAGAGTAGTCATCAGTTGTGGGTTCAAAAACCACACTTCCCAAATATACAGTACTGTTAGGTTTTCATCATTATTGGAATGTAACTTCATACCTCTATACCAGTGGCACAAATGGTCTTCTGTAAACTGTAATCAGTATACTTGGAACATGCATATGTGCAATATATACACACATCAAGGATAGGTACCTTCAATCTGTACTATAGTGTGCCTGTATTATGAACTGGTAGTCTTAAAAGTAAGGAAGAAACTTGTTAGGAGTTTGTAGTGTTAAAAGTAAAGGTAACAGAATAGAGTCAGATAATTGTATCAATGCTCTGCATTTCACATATCTCCCTTTTTTCCTCTCACCCCAAACCTTTTTTCTATCTCTTTCTCTCTCTCTTTTTTTTTTTTTTTAAATTTTTAATTTTTTATTTTTCCCACAGCACAGTGGGGTAGGTCTGTCCCACAGGATCCATCTGCCCCCACTCCACTGGCTACAGCACCACTGCCCAGCATGTCTGGTGCACAACCCGGTAGCACCCCCTCTGCCACCCCTACACTACCCAGCCCCTCAAGTAGTTTGGCCATGGAAGATAGGCCTGTGGCTCCCTCTGGCAGAGGTGGTGAGTTTATCACCTGACAGGAACTGCCAGGGATGGTGCGTAGGATTGTGCGCCTCAATGTGGGTGCACGCCTACACCAGATGGAGTGTCTGCTCTCCATCCTCATGCAGAGCACTTGTAGGAGACGCAGATGTTTGGCACTGCAGTCAGCAGGGCAGTGAGGTGACAGTGATGACAGTCCACTGGGTGAGGACTAGATTCTCACTGTCAACCACCTCGATGTGCATAGGACCTGGATTTCTCACTGTCTCCACACCCATGGTGTTCACACACATCATGTGTCCTTCACTGTTCCCGTCTCTTGTCTTGTTTGTCTTGTCTGTCTGCAATTGCTTCCTCACCTGCCCAACTTACCTCACCCAGACATTCCTACAGCTTTTTCCCAACATTCCTCTCTCTCGCTCCATTTCGCACACATGTCTTCATACATACATGATTCAGTCCAGTTCCCTACACAACAGCTTGTGATGTGGTCACCCCTGTCTCTAGAGATGACAGTCCAAATTCAGCAAAATTTGTGCATATATGTTCATGTTTTATTCTTGAAGAAATGGATAACTATGGTTCTCTCCTACATCCTTCCTAAACATTCCTTCCTTCCTTTTACTTTGCTCTTCCCCTGCTTGCTTCCCATTTCACCACTTTCCTGTCTTTCCCATTTCTTTTCTTTAAAGAATTATTGCACCAGTTGAATGCATCTGGTTACTCTTTTTGGCCCGCCACTTGATAGGTGGTCCACTTCACTTTGCACAAACCCGATAAACACAGCCATTACCTGCTTACGCTATTTGCTCTATGCGGCACATCACGCAAAAAGGGAATGAAAAAGGAGAGGAATAAGCAAGAAAACCTTAGTAATGGACACCTATGAGTAAAATAAATGTCTGCTGTCACATGTTAAGGTACTTTCTGTACAAATCCACCACTATTTACTTTATTACTGCACAAAGTTAAGATATATAAAGATCACTATTCATAGATAATAATAAATAATGGCTATATAATATTACTACAGAATACATTCTAGGTTCAGGACTTACCTTGCAAATGCAGCAGTTGAGACAATTTTATTTCAGGCCTAGAATTTCCTTGTGTCTACTCCCATGGTATGGAAATATGCAGGAAAACCAGAACGTAGATTAGATGGATGCTTTATAGCTTGTTGAATAGCTCCACTATACTGAAATCACATGCTTATGCTGTAATTAGCAGACATGCAAAACATCTGCTACTTTACTCAATATATGAACTCTATTAATGTCCCTTGGTACACGATGCTGCACCTATGCACTGCTGGGATCACCAACACTGAAATAAGGAGAACACGAAGGGAACTTATTACTTTTGTCTCTGCCTGTGATATTGTGCAAACATATACAGTTCAAAAAGTAGAGGGAACACTGCAGACCCTGTAGTTGAACAAAGAACCTTCTATAGTCTAGCCCTACATACAAACATGCTTCCACAGAAATAGTTATGTGACAAACACCATGAAACCTGCCATTCATTCCTTCTTTTCCAGTTGTTGCTCTAAATTCCACATCTCGTAAACAAGGATAAAAATTAAAAAAATACATTTTAATGTAATACAGATAAAATACATTTTATCAAACAATAAAGAGGATGACACAGAGCTTATGAATTGTGCACTTCTTATATGCACGTTTACACTTCACATACCTACATGTACATCTCTGCAAGTGTAACCTGACAGACCCCCTGATGTTATCATTCACTGTTGCCATGCATTCAACATGAACACTATAGAAGTACCTACATGAAGTGAACATCTCTACATGGTTGCAAGTTTTTGGGATTCAGCAATTCTAATGAGTTTTGACCTCATTTGCATCTTCACCATGTTGACAGCCCTATATTCACACAGTTGATAACTGTGTAGACAGGGAAATGAAACTGAAGCAGAGCCCAGTGTTGTACAGTCAAGGGAGGGTATTACTCAGGTGTATATATTTGCATGGAGGAATTCAGGTTTGGGATTCTATGTTTCACGTGGTTTCCACTTTCAGCTGTTTACATTAGTTACGATTACATTGTTCATTGGGGGTGAGGGTGCAAAGCAACATTTATGTCATGGCACTTAATACAGAATTGTTGCTATTTTTAATATAATTTTCTAGCACCCAACATGTCTGGGAATGTCATAATGTGTGTGGGGTTACATGTTAGAGTCTGTTCTGTACAAATGTACAGACAATTACTTGCTCTAGTTTCCGTATAAACCCCTTTGCATGGCCAACATGAGAACAGAGTCTACACAGTTACTTTACAGCTTGTTGAATCACTCCACTGTGTTGAGTTCCTTCATTAGCATGCAATAAAGCAACATATGCTATAATTTTCATGCCACAAATGTTTCCGTGTTTACACATGAGTGTGTGCCACTATGTGGAGTTTACTGAATCTAAAACTTTTTGCCGCCATGTGCTCATCATGCCGAAATGCGCACACTGTCAAAATGATCATATAGGCTTTATTGAATCCCCCCCTGTATCCTACATACTGTTGAGAAGTGATCTGTGTCTGACATACAAGGCATCCTCTGACCCAATTACTGAATGATTTACTGCAGATCAATAACTCTAGATGGCATCAGAAATATTCTGTCTAGGGAGCTAAACCTCTTCAACAACATCAAGAGAATGGTTTGGAGGGACAGATATATCTCTCAGAGGATACTGCTGCTGTGGAACCGAGTCCCCATCCACATAAAACAAAGTTCATCCCCATCCATATTCAAACACAACTTAGATCTAAGAATAGGAAACAGAAAATTATCCTCAGGACTGCCTCCTGTATCACTAATGGACAGAGGCAGCTCCTAAATGCTTTATCCCATGCATGGGTACCCTCAATTTATCTGTGATATAATCCCAGTTATTCTCAATAGAGGTAATATATAACTATCAACCCATGAGATGGTAAGGCCAATCTATAAGCAAATAGGACAGGTTATTTTGAACACAAAAAGGGAAAGTGGCTAGCCTTAAAATGGCCTGCAAAGGCAGCTAGCCTAGTACTTAATTATGATCATATGAATCTGTAATTTAAATGCTGAAGAATAAAGCATTCTACTAATATAGGTAAGGGATCTATGAGAGACTACAGAAGCAGCTCTGCAAAAAGAAGAAGCAAGTAGAAAACAGAAGTCATTCAAAGCTGTATGATATTTTGTGTGTGTGTGTGTGTGTGTGTGTGTGTGTGTGTGTGTGTGTGTGTGTGTGTGTGTGTGTGTGTGTGTCCTTACATCATACTATCAATTCCAAATGTCATTGTACTTTGAAGAGATGAGGATTTTTTCTATTCAACATACGTTAATTGTTGCAATACTACATTTTCACACACACATTTGCTGGACAGCTATCCTCACACAACTATGTCTGATCATTTTCCTAATGTTGTTTAGTTCATGGATATGCACCCTTTCTTTTTATTGTGGTAACATAGTAAGCAATCCCATTATTCATACATCTTCACAAAGTGTTAATAAAAGAGAAAGATGCATGACAAATGACAGATAAAAAAACAAACTGTCTCCCCTCGTAAAGGCTCATTGTCTGTTATTGCTTATAAGGTAATGTAATCATTTTGTATACTGAAGAAGTGCTATTAAACAGTGAATGTGTGCAGTCTTGCAATGCAGTATTTAAATCTCATATATATTTCTGTATATACAGTTCACAAATTACATTTAATGGAGTATGGTACAAGTAGTCAGATCACAGCTAGATAAATATAATTTTTTTAAACCAATTACTTAAAATAGCACTGTAAAAACTGTTTTTCCTTTGTGGAGCAAAGGTCCAGATACACCTTTCTTTCTATATTTATGTATTTATTTATTTGTTTCTTTCTATTTTTACTGAGTGGGTGATATAGTTCCAAGGTCCCTTTCAGCCATGACTAGGCTCTAGAGATCAATTCAAAACATAATGTTCAAAAGTATTCACAAAGAACAACACACAATTACAAGATACAAATGAATACAGCAGTGTTAATACACATTAAGTTGTGTCTTTCGTCTTTTCCCGGTTAGGGGTCGCCACGGCAGAACTCCGGTCCGCTAATGATTGGCAGTAGATTTTTAATTGCCAAGTTGCCGGCCCTGACACACAACCTTCAACGAAGGTACGCCCATTCAAGCATGTCTCCACACAGAAGATGCTCTAGCTGAGAATCGAACAGGACAACGTCTTACTGTGAGGTGACAACACTACCGCAGCACCAGCACCGCAAAGTAGTTAATACACGTTAAGTAGTCTCTTAAAATGACATATATGCCGTTGATTAATTTATAAATAACTCCCTTTTCCCAATTTTTTGCACATGAGGTTGGGGTGCCATATCAACAATGGCCATCAGCTAGAGTCAATATTCACACGGATGTGTGGTTAGGCACAGCACTATGATTTTAGTCCTCAACTTTAGCTTTTCTCCTTCCTAATTTTCTGATTTTCTTTTTAAACTCAGACTTATTTATGAGTATGTACCTTATTTAAATAAGTTAAGCCTATACAATGACTTCCTTTCACAGAGTATATAGGATCTAGTATAAGAAGACCTTTATTGTGAAAAATAAAGTCACTCCTCTTTCTGACACACTGTTATGATTTTAAGTAAAAGTGCTACAATGTTTGTTGCTCAGAGACTGATAATAATGTAAAATAAATACCCATTTGTTATGTTAATCAGGTAAGCCCATTAAATAAACAGTCCCTTTCCAGGGGCAATACATGATAAATGGTGGTTAAATAACTTGTCCAGGGTTTAACAGCAGATGAATGAGGGCTGAAGGAATCAAACTCTGTACCACAGGAGCTACAGCTCTCAGCCTTAACCATCTGCACCAACTGCTAGACAATGTATCCTGTGCAAAGAAAAAGTACAGTCATGTAAGTAAACTTACCATAGCAGTAGAGGTTCTAATAGATCACTGTTGTGGTTACCTAAGCTACTTGTGTCCTACCTTCTTGTGTCTAGCCAGCTTTCAAAGATCTTGGCCACCTTCTACACAGTCTAATTGTTTGGAGCTCAAGAGAAGTTCCATAATAAAAAAGAAAAAAATCTTAGACTAAACAGAAACAAGAACTCTGAAATAATAATGCTAGGAAACAAATGAACAGTAAACTATATACACAAGGGTATATACATCCACACCCTGCCAAAAATAAACTGAAAAAAAAATGCAAAATAAAGATGGCTTGAGGGAGGTGTGGCTACTGCAACAGTACTCTAACAGAACATCTGCTCATGGTGAGTTTACTTACACAACTGTACTACGTTCAACATATAGATCACTGGTGTACAAGCCTAAGCTGTTTGGGTTGACTACCATAGTGTAATAACTAAAATTGGAGGAAATCAGCAAATTAAGATTCCACAAACCTCTTGAGAATGGTCCTAGCAAAGCCTGTTCTTGAACTAGGGAAGGAATCCAGTCTACAGTGCTTTGAAAAGGTATGTACTGAGGACCTAGTTGCTGCCTCTAGAATACCTCTAGAGTCCACACATTTCCAAAATGACACCAAAGAAGCCAAAGCCCTTGTGGAACAGACCCTAGCTCTCCATGGAAGTAGCTTATTATGGTATGTGCAACAAAAAGCAATAGCCTGAGAAAACCATCTGGAAATACTCTGCTTTGACACTGATCATGCTTTCCTCTTACCTTTATCTGAAAGAAACAGGCTATCAGCTTCCCTGAAGGCTTGAGTTTTGTCTGAGCTGGTTATGGACATCAATAATGTGAAGAATCTTTCCTCCCTTATTCTTGTCATCAGGAAAGAAACAGGAAGATCAGTAGTCTTTCCTAAAGTAAACTCTGAAACCACTTTAGACATAAAAGAAAGATTAGTTCTTAAAAAAAAAACATTTCATTGTGAAAAATGAGGTAGGGTTGATGGTAAGGGTCTATATTAGATCACCAAATGCTTAGGTAAGCGAACGGTGATTAATTGACCCCATGTAAGTGAAAGCTTACAAAACCAAACTGTCAGAACAGCGACTTTTTTCCAAGGGAAAAAAATCGCTGTTCCAACAAAAAAAAAAAAAAAAAAAGAAAGCACATGAAAACATGAGATTAAGTAGGGGGCTGGGCCCCCCACATCCTGGGGGGAAATGGCAAAGTACCGAAGCAGCCAAGCAAATTCTTTCCCATGGGAAAGAATTCACTTACATGCTGCTTCGATATTTTGCAGTTTCAGTTTTGTCAGTTCAACCAAGACACATTTGAAAACATGCATCTTCCGTCTGCTGATAGGAACCCCGACTGTAAGTGCTTATAACACAATTTCTCTCCTAAATGAAGACAGAACAATGTGTAAAACAATTCTAAATGTTAAGAACCTCAATTAAACCTTATGGTTCAGCTGATTTAAATAGAATAAAGTAAGCTTTTCAAGCAGAAAGTTAAGATTCCAAGGAAGAGCCATCTATTTCCTAGGTTGACTCATATGCAACACCCCTTCAAAAACTGTTTAACTTTAGAATGGTTTAAAAGGTGAGGATCTAAGGGCAGACAAGTAGAACTGGCCAACAATGAACCTTGGTGGATGAGAAAGAAAGGTCAGAGAGCAGTAACCTGCTTAAGTAAGCAATAAACAGGGACAGCCAGGCCTGAAGAGGGTCCTCGTTCTTGGACTGACACCAACTATAAAATATTTTCCGCGTACATATATATGATTTTCTACTAGCAGTTATTTTGCCTCATTTAGTACCTGCTGTAAATCCTAAGATAAAATGTACCTACTGACTAGCAAAATTAGATCATCCAGGCAGTAAGCTGAAGACCCCTGTCTTGTCTGACCAAATTTAGTCTGTGGTGAAGACTGTGGTAATTACCCTTGGCCAGACTTGAAAAGATGTGAGAACCACTGTTGCTTGGACTAAGGAGTCAAAACCACAATTTTTTGGAGAATCCTTCTGGATCTTTAGACAAACCCTAAATATCTGTGGAAAACTTGGGAAAGCATACAAGAACATTCCTGTCCAAGGCAAAGAGGAAAACATCTGTCTTCCGGGCCTGTTAACAAAGAGTCATGGAACATAATTTTTTAGTTGTCTGATCTGAAAAGAGGAAGACAGATCTGCTTGATGTGTTCCCAAAATGGCTCAATTCTTGAAAGACCTCAGGATGAAGATTCCACACATGGGGGTCTGTCCTGGTCCTGCTGAGTTTGTCCGCAGTCATGTTTGCTCTGACAGAATGTAAGAAGCCTGAAAAGTCAAACTGAGTTGAAAGGCTATCTCCCAGGCTGTCATAGCAAGTCTGCAAAGATGGTGAGATCTGGTACCCCCTAGTTAGTTTAAGTACCACATCTGTGTGGTGAAGTCTATGAACATTTGCAGAGAACCTGAGGACCAGAAAAGATTTATGGCTTTCCAAGCATGATCACTGCCAGCATCTCTGTGACATTAAAGTGCTACTGTCTGTATTGAAGATTCCACAGAGCTTACACTTTTACTCTTTGGAAAATGTACCCCACACCAGGTCTGATACATCTGTAGTGACAGACTGTACGTGGGATGGAAGGGGGAATGTAGGACATGCATTGCAAAAAGAAAAAAAAAATATTGTACCCAAAAATGGAATCTGAAAAGACAAAGGGTACAGATACTAAATCCAGACTTACCTGCGATAACACTGTATTTTCCTCATGTAAAGTCTGGCCAGGGGCCACACACCTCAAAGTTATAAGAAATTCTTAACAGATGCATGGATTTGATTGGAGACCCTCACGGGGAAAACGGCTCTTCCTGGGGCACAATCTAACAAATATCCCAGGACATAATTCTGTGGGAAAGAATGAAAGAAGTATTTTGAAGTTGATTTGAAAACCCAGACTGAGTAGAGGATTCTAAACACTTGCTAAAGGTTCCTGACATCTAGAAAAAGAGTCTGTATAAGCAAATAAATCATCTGGTATGGAAAATGTGAATGTCTAGACGTCAGCAATAAGCAGTGACTGGAGCTAGCTCATCTCCATGGAGAGGTAAGTCAGATTCAGCCAAACTTCACACTTCCTCAACTGAGCACCAATGAGAATATAATGGCAGGCAGAGACAGATTCAGCACTAGGTGACATAGGCAGTTGCCTTGGGCTTGCTGGCTGTGAGGGGGCCCCTGCTGACTTGGAGTGGGGCTGCTGGCCAAGGAGCTGCCACAACATTTACTTTTTTAATTAAAAAAAATTGCATGTGTTCTTTAAGGGTGTTTTTCTTTAAGAATACCCTCTTCGTCTATGCATTGACACGCATACCTAATGTTCCTTGCTTCTTCTTTTCTGTTTCATGCATGGAATTTAAATGCAAGGCATTCTTGCTGTCTGCCTGGACAAGGAATTTAAACACACTTGCCATCTGCATGGACAAGCAATGTTCCATCCAACAGTAAGGTGTGTGAGTGTGTGTGTGTGTACTGCCCTAGTTAGGGATGTCAGGTTAGTTAATTTGCTCAGGCTCAAACCCTTTTTACTTGGTTACAAGAGACAAGAGCTTGAATCCTCAATACCAACTACCAAACTAGTCAAAAATATTAATTGCAGTTCATTTTCAAAGAATTATGAGCTTCAGGGGATGAAATGCTTACTGTTGCTCATGGTAACCCGTTTTCTTTAGCAAATGATCATCACTGTTTGTGCTACTGAGTTTGAAAGCACTTTTAGTAGCAAAACAGGTAGCATACATACCTTTGATGCAGAAGGGCTGTGGGGCTCTACTCCTACAGCAGGTAGATGGATTACTAATACTGTGTTGTACTTTAAGGGGGCTGGGGTGCCGCAATCCTGAGTATATCCTCTTTTGGAGGAGATGCCTAGTAACTATAAATCTGTTGTCAGTTTGCCATCTATTCCCTGTTGCAATGTTACCAGCTTACCATTGCTTTTAATGTAACATAAGCAAATGAAATACTGAAATATTAAGTTGTTTGCCAACAGCAATGTCTTAATTAATTACAGAGCTCTTCAATGTGGAATTATTCAGATGACTTTTACTTCTGAAAAAAATTGTGAATATTGACTGATATTGGTGGATTGTAATGACAGAACTTTGAGTGGCCTTTTATGGTTGAAATGTTCTGAATTGAGCAATTTTGTCATTGCTGGTGCAATTGTTTTGTTCATTGCTTCCTGGAAAGATGTTTAAAACTACAATTAAAAACACACTCTAACAAGTGGTCCTGTATTATACAAGGAATATAATTTTAATACAGTCAGGAAGATTAATCATTGAACACACGCTCATATGTGTGGTCCTAGAAAAATATGCAAGTGGCCCATGGTTTGAAAACAGCCTGAATATAAACTTTATCTGCCACTGGCCAGATGCTTTTTCTTTGAATGTGAGTTTCAATGCTGTTATAATGAATATAAATTTCAAGAAAAATAAATTTATTGTTAATGCTAAGTCTGTTTTCAACGTGAAACTATATTGTTTTGCTTAGCAAATGTCTATCAGTGTTTGTACTATAAAATTTGAAATACAAATTTCAAATTAAATCCAGATAACTGTAATCATTTTAGAAGTAAAGAAAATAGTATGCACACTGAGAGTTTTGAACAATGTTTATGGTAAATGGGGAGAAATAGCCAAGTAATGGGACACTGGAATGAATGCAGGGGGCTGGGGGGACTGCTGGGTGTGTGTGGGAGGACTGATCCATTATTCTGCTTAAGGCCCCATTTCACCTTGCTCCTTCTCTGATGTCAGACATTCTTTAAATTTACCATTACAATGTGTTAGATTAGGGACTTCCATTTTAAAGTAGTTATTAGACATTAAACATGCTAGAGGGTAAAATAAATTGTATTTTCATTTATGCATAAAAGATAGTTAAGCAGAAAAAAAATGCGCTGGTCAAGAATGAGAGACAGTTTATTAGAAAGGAAAGATAATCATAAATGTGTAAAAAATACAGAAATAAATACAATCTTGCCAGCTACAGAATGTTCCTTAATGAAATGCTAAATAAAGCACATATGAAACAAAGCCTGAGTACAGAAGACAGGTCAAATAAAAGCATTGTTCAGATCAATCAGAATATGATGAGCAGTAACTTTGAACACTAATTTTTTATCAACACTGTTAATAAAGACAGTATTCTGATATTGTGAACATCTAATAAAGCCTTATTAAATGAACTACAGTGTTTGGAAAATTCATTCTAAAAAGTACACAAGACTTGGTCCATAAAGGAGAGACTGGCACCTGTTCAGCATGAGTTTGGGTAATTAACAGATAAAGACTTTCATTCTCAATTTCATCACAGTGTTTCCAGCTAATTACGGTACAGTATAGTCTTATCAGTTCTTACAATGATGCCCAAACAGGAACCTGCTATCTGGGGAGAGATATATAATTCTTTCAACCCAGCAGGCAGCTACTCTAAACAATCAAAAAATCAAAAATGCTTGTAGTGTGTAACTCTTTCAAATCCAGTTTCCAGTGCAGCATATATTTTCTTAAGTTTACAGTAACTGTTTTTCCAAGTCAATACAGCAAAAGTACCACACACATTTCAACAGCACTCTGGAAGTTTTCCAGCTAATAGACCCCAGTAAAAGTAATCAACAATGCTACAAACCACCCTTTCAGTAAAAACATTATTCATTTCCAGACTTGGTCACACTACATATGTTCTGCAAAAATCTACAGAATAGCAATGTTTCAATCAACTACATGTGTTCTACAAAGTAAAACAGCCTTATCAGCAAACAGAAGCAGCTGCATTTCTCATTACTGAAAAAAGCTTTTCAGTAAAACAGCACTATTTCATGCAGAAAACAAACACAGCACACAACCTCTGCATATAGTCAACACAGCTGTTTACCAAAGTGCACAGTACCAGTGTTTATTTCAGAAAAGCTTCAAACAACTTCAGCAAACCAGTATTAAATCAAAACAGTGTTCCTTCAAAACATAAAAAATATTATCCAGCTATCAGCTATCTCCACAAACTTTCAAATTTCCAGTGTGATGTCATACAGTCAAAAAGAAAAAAAAAGTTAATGAGCTACAAGCAACAGTTCACATTCTTCCAAACCATAAAGTTATGTAAAGCTTTATATGCATTTTAGTTAACAGCTCAAAAAAGTTTAAATTTATCAGTAAAAGTCATTTCCATATCTGTTGTATAAACATGTCAGATGACAATAATGCTACAGTTAAAACCAGTAAATCTTTGGTTTAAGTTTAAAAATGTTCTCTTAAAATTAAAGGTTATTAGTCCAACAATGTTAAATATTTCTAAACACAAAAAGGTTAAATCACAGAAGCAAGCTTATAAGTCATCTTCTGTCACTACTGGTTTGGACTTAATTAATCCTTGTGTAAATGCTTCAGCATATACAATTCAAAATATAGAAGTATGTTGCAGTATTAAACATACAATGTCAACACAGTCAATGTACATAACATGCAGGCAATGTCTCAAGTTAACATTACTTAATCTAGTTTCTTATTTTCAGAATCAAGTGCAATGTTTGCACTGAAGGGAGATAAACATCAGAGTGCTGATTTTAATAAAGTAAATTCCAGTATAACTGAAAAACATACTTCAGTGCTAAGTAAAAAAATGCATTTCATAGTTATCTTTAAAAATCAAAACATTAATCTGTCATTGTTTAAGGTTAAAATAAATAATATTTCATTTTTTATGGAAAAATCAATTTCAGTTACACATAAATCTTTATTAAAAGACACAAATGCAGTTTTGTCAGGATTTTAAAAAGTCAAAAAATTACAGCAGGTAGCAGTTCAAAGTGTAGCAGCTCTGTACTAGGTATAAACATGTAATTAGAGTTATATGCTGTTTTAGACACAATTTGTCCAAATGTACACATTTAAAAAATTTTGTTACAACAAAAACATACAGATTTATGTGTTAAAAATAAAATAAATTCCAGTTCAGGTGACGCAGCTGAAGTGATCAGAAAAACATATTGGGTGTGGCCAGTTAAAAAAAAAAGAGGTAACTGTATACCTCTATGTCTTGTAAGGGGTCTCCTATAGATGATTACGATTCCAAAAAAGCTGATTCCCATATGGCCAAGACCATATGATCAATTTTTGGAATTTTGAACATATTTAAAAAAACAAAAAAAAAACTTACCTACACATTGCTAGCAGGGGGCAAGCCCCCCTGCATGCCTTATGAGGGGCTACAACCCCCACACCCGCTGCAATTTAAATATACCAATTCCGAGATTGCACTACATTGTGGAAGATGGAAATCTTCCCATTCTGCACTATACGGAGCTGCCCGTTCTGCATGTTCTAAATTCCAAAATTTGATCATATGGTATCACCCATATGGGAATCGGCTTTTTGGAATTTCAATCATGTGTAGGGGACCCCTTGTAAGGTATATCAGAAATAACAGTTAAATTAATTCACAGAATAAAGGGTTTACAGTTTCAGATTTGGGAAATTATTTTTTGTGCTATTGTTTTGTTTAAGAGTTTTGTATTAAAGTGTTGCAATGCATAAACAATAAGCAATGATATAGAGAGAAACAAAATAATGTTTGCTAGTTTACAGAATGTAAAATGTAAAGTCAATGCTACATTGTAAAAGAAACAACACAGTTAAAAATTCAGATCCTATGTATAAAAGAGTACATTATGTAATCCGTTTTAGACTGTATATATTTTGAACAGAAATGGCAGTTTGCCAAACATGTCAGCTCAAATTACAGCCAGCCTAGCAAGCTGAATTAAAAAAAAAAACAATAAAAACAGTACTATATGCCATGCGCCTGTATGGCAAAAATCAATTTACAGTTTTACTATTTATCCAAAAAAATTGTTGACAGTAATAATAAATTCTTGCAGTATTTAGTACTACTGAAAAGTTAAATGACTGCAGCTAAAGAAACGGTTATGTTAAGACAGTGGGTGGAGTTTCACTCACAGAACAGTATGTGAACATCTAAGGGTCATGAGACAAAATGTAAAAAGTTCAACAGTTAAAATTAATGTGATACAGCCAATTTAAATAAAAATTTATAGACACAAGTTAACACAGAATATGGTAAGTATGCTTCAAAAGCACTTACAAAGTTATCTTTTTAGTTCAAATTTCAATTAGCCTTCAGAAAATAGCCATCATGCTTGATAGGTTATGCAATAAAAAAAAAAAACAGTACAATGTTTAAAGCTGTATACAGTAGTAAGTAACTACAGAAGTAGGTCTCTGTAGACTTTCGTCAGGGACCTCAGGGGCAACTGTTAGATTAGGGACTTCCATTTTAAAGTAGTTAATATACATTAAACAGGAGAGAGGGTAAAATAAATTGTGTTTTGATTTATGCATAAAAGACAGTTAAGCAGAAAAAAATAACCTTGCTGGTCAAGCATAAGAGACAGTTTATTAGAAAGGGAAAATAAGCATAAAATGTGAAAAAAATACAGAATGTTCTTTTCTCAAGTGAAAAATACAATCTTGCCAGCTACAGAATGTTCCTTAATGGAATGTTAAATAAAGCACATACAAAACAAAGCCTGAGACCAAGGTTAGAAAGTGTAAATTGTTAATTTCATTATTAAAGTTGATCATGTGACTTACTGAAGAACTTTATTTAAGTTACATTTGAATTTTAACTGTTACTCTGATGAAGCCCTGGGAGCTACAGGGTGAAAGCACTTAGTTTTCTTGTTTAAATAAAATCTGTCAAGTGTTATCGTTACTGTATGGGTCTGGTGGTGTTTTTTATTTTATTTAAGTAGTTAAATAAGAAAAATGACTGGACTAAAGCAATATAATACGTTGTGTTCAAAATGGGTCTATATCACCACATTGAATGGTGATAAGTTTGAATGCCCTTTGCTTGAACCAAAAAGTCCAAAAGCCCTAAACTGCAAAGTTGCGGAACATTGATTTTTTTCCCAGGAAAAAAAAATGGTGGGTCGTCTTCAGGGCTTTGCTCTTTCCTCTACTGTAGTGTGATCTCGGAGTTGGTATAGTTAAGTAGGGGGGGTGTGGGGTGCACGGCCCCCTATGTTGGGGGTGTGGGGGGTGAAGCCCCCCACTTTAGTTTGTTTTAAAGTTGTGAATTTTTTCACAGAGCAGTGATTTTTTTTACCTGGGGAAAAAAATCGCCATTCCGTTAGTTCGCTGTTTAGGGTTTTCGGACTTTAAGGTTCGAACAAAGGGAATTCGAACTTATCACCATTTGATGTGGTGATATAGACCAGTTCAAAATAACAGTTCAGTTAAGGTTAGTGAGTTCATTCGACCTGTTACTTTAGAAAAAATTACAGACACTAGAGTCTGAGTACAGAAGACAGGTCAAATAAAAATGTTGTTCAAATCAATCAGAATATAATGTGCAGTAACTTTAAACACTAATTGTTTATCAGCACTGTTAATAAAAACAGTATTCAAATATTATGAACATCTAATAAAGCCTTATTAAATAAACTACAGTGTTTGAAAAAATCATTCTAAACAGTACACAAGACATGGTCCATAAAGGAGAGACTGGCACCTGTTCAGCACAAATTTGGGTAATTAACAGATAAAACTTTCATTCTCAGTCTCATCACAGTGTTTCCAGCTAAATATGGTACATTAAAATCGTATCAATTCTTATACAATGAAAGTTATGGGAGGGAACAGAGGTAAAAAGAACTTAAGGGAATTAGAAAGGAAAGGATTAATACAGACCTCCAGAGTCCTTCCCTTTTTGAACAAAGGCCTTTGCCCAAGTTGCAGTTAGGTGCTGGTGCTGTCATTCCCTATGCCTGCCAACCTCTAGTGCAGAATGGGAGGAAAGAAAGAAACTAGGTTCACTGGGAAAGAAACACACAAAAAAGACCCCCTGCATGACGGCAAATGCACGGCTCAAAAAACAAAGTATGAAATCAAAAAAGGGATAGAGCCAGCAGACAGTGACCTGAAAAAAGATTTATTTAGAATATATATAACAGCAAAACAGACCGGTTTCGGCCGGACAATATCACAGCCTTCTTCAGTGTAAAGCAGCACTGGGAAAGAAGGCATTCCCTGAAAGGTAGTGAATATTTCACATAGCCAAAAGTACTCCATCTGGATTACAATTAAAACATTTGTCTGTAACAATTTGTTCTAGTGGGAAGAAGAAGAAGCTTCAGAGAGCTAGAAAGGTTGCAATGGTGGGAGAAGGGAAGAGCTTTAACAAACAGATAGTCATGCTGACTGGGATGGCTATCCTGACATTTTCAAGCTTATTTAAAAAGCTACTTGCTGCTTTGTTGCAGTTTATTGAAAAAAAGAGAGCTGAGAAAAAGAAAATGTGTAATTGCTCTTAAAAAAAGAAGGTTGAAAAATCTGAGTAATCCTTGAGTCATCTTTCCCCTTTCAACACACATCTTTATCACCTCAGCTTCAGAAGAGATAAACAGAACTTTGCTATCTATGGGAGTCATTAGAATATCAGTCTTAACACTTTCAGGAAGGTTTTGAGAATGGAATCCTGTCAATCTTCTCAATATTAAACCAGAAGCAACAGCTCCTGAGAAAAAAAAACAGAGGCATCAAGACCATACTTAAAATATGTCTGGTAACCTGAGAAGCAGATGTCACAGAGGCAATGAAAGATTTTTCATCTAAAAAATAAAGGTACAAAGCTTTTGCAAAAGAGCTAGATGGTTTAAAATCCTGAATAATCAGGTACTATAAGAATACATTTTCTTCCCACAGCTTATCCAGTGTGTTCTTAACCTTGACAGAGGGAAAAGGGCAAGCAGCAGTAATTTGTTCAGCAAAAGCAGTTTTAGGTAAAAAAAAGCACTGCTGTATCTACTGTAGGATAAGAAAACAGAAACGTATCAGTCTCAGATACCCTGTACAACCTGACAGACCTGCTAGGGTAGGAGAATGACTATCAAGTTGGTAAGATTTAGTGAGGAGAAACACTGTCTAAAGCATCAACATAGAGGAGGGGCAGCTGCAATATCAGGCATATCCAACTGTAACAAAACAATGCATTTTCAGTGCCACAGGAATTTTACTCTCTTCCCATTGACCCAGTGAAAAAAAAACTCTTTAATCCTAGATAAAAATCATAAAAATACACCGTTTCCAAAGGAAAATCTGAAGGCATACTTTTCCCAGAATCAAAATGTTCAGACTGAGAAGAAATTCCTTGCATACAATTATCTCCCTGCAGCCCCAACATCCAAGTGAGAAGAAGATGGAGCTCTTGAAAAAAAGTATCAATGACCTCTTTAACAAATCTCAGTAAATCTTCCTTGTCTGTAGGAATAGAATTAGGAGGCTGCAAGGTTTTCTCACTATGTCCCCTTTTACTGGGAATCTCACTATAAAGTGTTTGACTCATAGAAGGCATAACAGTCCCGGATACAGGTTCCCAACTCTGGCTATGTGAAGACCTTAACTTGCCCTTCCTCTGAGACTGACAACAGTGCAACAGTGAGTCTTCCTACCCTGCCAAGGACATTCCTACAGCTGCAGAGGGCATGACTATCCCTTGGTCTTTGGTGGCTACACACACACACACACACACACACACACACACACACACACACACACACACACACACACACACACACACACGCACACACACATCTATTTATATAGCTAGATATGCACATGTATATATATTCAACAAGACTATCATTTTGGTAAGTGAACACTGATATCCAGGCCATTAATAAGATGACATACAATAAAAAAGTAGAATTTCATATTCAAACCAGCAAACCAACCAAATTGACCATGTCTATGATTTTTCAAGGTAGCCAACCCCTTATGAAATTTTATTAGAGAACTAAAAGTGCATGAGACTTTTTGATAAGCTGCATGTTTCAAGCACATCTGCACTTTCGTGTTATGAAGTAATGACAGGCCCAAACAAGGACAAAATATGTCTAGAGCTAGTGGAGTCTGGATTGTTGGTCTGAGTGCATCATTTAAGACCTGTGAGCAGTTTTGTATACAAGAGCTGGTAGACTGAAGCATTATATTTCAGGGGAATTTGTGTATTTTCCATGATTCCCTGATAAAGGAAGGTATACAAGTAGCTTTTTAATGGAACTTAATTGTTTTGTTCGGGTTTCTTTACTTGAATTATAGTTTCATAGGTTAGTGCTAAGCTAACTGCCCTTGCGAGCCATTTAAGGCTAGCCAATTATCCCTTGTGAGACTCAAACCCTGCACCTTGTGTAACCATTAGGCCACCCTCACACACCTAAAATGTATTTATTTATTTAACATTTGTTTACCAGGAAAGTCCGAGTCCATTTTCAGCAGACACCTGGGGATAAACAATCCAGACGCATGTCTTTAGAATGAGGGAGGAAACCAGAGCACCTAGAGGAAACCCATGTGAATCCAGGGAGGGCATGCAGACTCCACACAGAAGGCACCCCAGCTGAGAATTGAACTAGAGAACCTCTTCCTGTGAGGTGACAACACTAACCACTGCACCACTGCGCTGCAGCTCTAGGAATATCCTTATACATGCTTCTTCTTTGGGCATTTTTGTGTGTCTGTGTGTGTGTGTGTGTGTGTGTGTGTGTGTGTGTGTGTGTGTGTGTGTGTGTGTGTGTGTGTGTGTGTGTGTCCATGTTCAAATTATTATGTGTGCTATTGAGGGAAGTGTAAAATGGTCATGATAAAATCATGGCAGCATAAAGGAACAGACTCATAAAGGTTACCATGAAATTAACACAAGCTGTACACCTCCCAGTAAACTTTAGTTATTCAGAGATAGCCCTAACACAGTGCTTTTGCATAATGATGTGCAGTACCACTCAGGCTGTTTGCACTAATGAGACATTCCGGGGGAGAGACATATGCAAATTAGCCATGTGTGCTCCCACCTAGAACCATGCCCTCCCAAGAAAGTATCTACACACTAAGTGATTTATAGAAGATTAGCATGGCCACTCCTTGCACATCACTGTAGTAGTCATTTTCATCCATTGGGGTAGAGCTAAGTGTGGGTAAGTTTAATGGTAAGGTAGTGTTAAGAGGTATGCCTGTCAGAGTATTCTAGAAGCTGCATATGTACTATGTCCACTCCCTATTCTCTACCTTACCCCACCTAACACACTAAGAGCTAGAGATTTGCAGTTGAAATTTTAGGAAGTTATGCTATCTATACTCTGTAAGTATTATTTTTTAACTTTGCTCACATGCTCACTAACCATCTCAATGTTTATAAAATTAGATCTCTATCACTTACATTCCCTATCTCTTCCAGGCTACGTAGGTTTGTGATTAGGCACGAGGTAATTGCAGGAAGAGACTTACACCTATTTTCCTATAAATTAAGGTATCTACTGTGATATTCCCCCCTTTCATCTTATCATTGTAACCAAAAATAATCCAGCTCCATGTGGACAATTGATTCATGGAATATTAAGGGGGATTCAGATAGAAAAGAAAAGAAAATTATTTTTTCACTTGGTCTTTAAATCTAAACCCAACATAACTCTAGTGCAGGAAACACACTTATTACCAGAATAATGGAATTCTGTGCTCGAGAAAAAATGGATTAAGTGTATCATAGTCTCTGGCAAGAGTATGAATAGCTCAGGGGTAGCTATCATAGTGAAAGAGAACTTCCCCTGGGAAATCAAAAGCTACGACACAGATACTGAAGGCAGTTGGGTCTATATTAGAACATTGAAGTTTCAAAACTTCGAATGTTCTAATATCGAACCCTATTCAGCAAAAGCTGAAAATATCAAAGCAACAGAAAACTGAATTTTTTCATAGGGAAATAATTTGGTTGTCCGTTTCTGTTGCTTTGGTATTTCCAGCACTGTGGTGGAAAGTTACGGGTCGGGTTCAGGTAAGTGTGTGATTGAGTGTGGGTTAGGTTAGTTAGGGTTAGGATGCGGGTTAGGTATGTGTGCGATTGTGTGGAAGTGAAGGTTAGGGCAGGTTAGGTGAGTTAGGGTTAGGACTTGGGTTAGGTATATGTGCGATTGTGTGGATGTGAGGGTTAGGGTGGGTTAGGTGAGTTAGGGTTAGGGCGTGGGTCAGGTAAGTGCGTGATTGTGTGGACATGAGGGTTAGGGTGGGGTAGGTGAGTTAGAGTTAGGGCGCGGGTGAGGTGAGTGTGTGATAGTGACGGACCTTAGGGTTAGGGTTTGGGTTAAGGTAATTGGATAGTTAGTGGTGTGTGTATAGTTTAGTGTAGGGTTAGGTGTAAGATTTTAGGTGTATGTGTGTGGATTGCTGTTTGTTTGGTGTGCTTGTGTTGTGTGTATGTATTTTGGAACAGCAAATTTTTTGGAAAAAATTTGCTGTTCTGTATGTTCGATGTTTTCAGCTTTCGCTGAATAGGGTTCGATATTAGAACATTCGAAGTTTTGAAACTTCGATGTTCTAATATAGACCCAAGGCAGATGGTGTTACATAATCTGCTGCTCACACCTAGACAAACCTATTCTTTTCATAAACTTATACATCCCTTGCACCAAACATCATGAATTTATCATGACTATTTACAAAATCTTCTCCTCCTTCCCTAACCACTACTATATTCTAGGTGGAGACTGGAATGCTATTCAAGATCTACTAACTGACAGAACAAACACTAAACCCAAACATAACAACCATGCTTCTTTAGCCATAATGCAACTCAGAAATTACTTTTTTATTTTATCCCTATACCTCTCAGTCCAATAACACCGCCAATAATATATTCACTTTTTACTCACACTGCCAAAAGGTGTGGTCCAAGATGGATTTTTTTCCTTGTCTCTAATATCCTCCTCAATTATAACATTCTATTTCATACTGAACCCAGGTTCTTCTCAGACCACTCTAAGATTACTCTAACTATTGACTGGTCCAAATACCTAACTATTAAAAATAGAGGCCACAGCTGGGCATTTAAGCCTAATTTATTAAACAACAAGGAGATTCTAGAGTAAGTTGAAGGTACCCTTGACCAAGCCTTGACCTCTGTCGAACACAACCAACTACCCTTTGATATCTATTGGGCCTCCATTAAATTCATGATCAGAGGCACTCTCATCCGTAAAGCATCTTACTATAAAAAAGTACCTCTCCCAAGAATCAGCTATCAAAAATAAAATTAATAAGCTTGAGACCCACCTCCAATCAACTATCAATCCTATATCTGAAAAATAATTAATCTATCTACAGAAAAAGCTTTTGGACCTCAATAATAAAAACTTATGTTTTCATGAAATAAGGACTCTAGCAAACTACATGCAGTGGTCCCACCTGCCCTCAAAATTCCTTGCTAGATTAATCAGCCAAAACAAACTTGACAGAAATAACTCACCAAGGTAAGAGCTACCATAAAAATCAAGATATAATCAACATTTTTGAACAAATCTATAGAGGTTCATATAGTTTCCCCGTCCTTCATTCAAATAAATCAGATATAAAAACTTTCTTGAACCAATTACCTTTCCCTAAACTTAGCACTGAGCAACAAACCAACCTATCATCTCTCGTTACCCAACAAAAAATAGTCACAGCTATCAACAAGCTTAAGCCCAATAAAGCCCCTGGTCCGGATGACTTTACCGCAGAATTCTAAAAAGCGTTTAGTCAAAAATATCTGTTTTCCTTCTCTACCTATTTACCTACATTACTCATAATGGAATACAAGATTTACACTTAAATGCCTCCAAAATGATTTTCATCCCTAAATCCAACTTGGATCTTAAAAACCCTTGGAATTATAGGCCCATTGCTCTTATTAACCTCGACACAAAGATCTACACTTCTATCCTAGCTAACAGAATTAAACCTATTGTCCCTACCATTATCTCCCCTCAACAATCAGGGTTCACTCAGAATAGAGAAACCTCTGATCACATGCTTCTTTCTCCTTGATGCCCTCTTAACCCTTTCTACCACTAATCACACCCCTATATATACTCTGGCTATTGATGCCTCTAAAGCCTTTGACAGACTGAATGTAGAATTCCTCTTATCTACTCTCCCTAGGTTCAACTTTCCTCCAGCTTTCATACAATCTATTAAAACTCTATACTCCCAATGCCCATACTATCTTACAGATCAACAACAACCCTTCTTCTTAAATTGATATTAAAATGGATCTGGACAAGGGTGTCCAATGTCTCCCTACCTATTTAACCTCTATATTGAACCTATTTTTCTGCTAATCACCCAAAAAAACTTTCATCGTATTCTCACCCTCTTCAATACTAAAATTCCATTCTCAGCCTTTGCTGATGACCTTAACCTCTATTACTCCCTCCCCAGTTCTGACCTCTGACCTTCCAAAAATACTAGACTCAATAGATAAATACTTGAGATTCTCCAAGTATAAACCAAACTTAGAGAAATCAAGCATCTTTCCCCTGAACCCTTTTTGCCGACTATCTAGCCCCCCTCAAATTAAAATTGATCACTCAACAGTATCTCAGTATTTCCTTTCACCAAGACCCCAACCAAATCTATTTGAATAATATCAACAAACTACGATCTAACATCCAACAAGATTTGAACAGATGGGCAAAAGTAGGGAGATTTGAACAGATGGACAAAATTAGCATCTATATTAAATCAGCGAATGCTTAAAAAAGCAAACGCTGATTTATTGACACCATATAAGTGAAAGCTTACAATCCCGAACACTTAGAACAGTGATTTTTTTTCTCAGGGAAAAAATCGCTGTTCCAAAAAAGAAAAAAAAAACTTTAATACATTAAATAAAGTGGGGTACTTCACCCCCCACACCCCACAACTTGGGGGGGGGGGCTGTGCCCCCCCACACACCCTCCTTAAATATACCAACTCCGAGATCACACTACAGTGATGTAAATGGCAAAATAATGAAGGCAACCAAGCGATTTCTTTCCCAGGGAAAGAATTTGCTTATATGCCATTTCAGTATTTTGCCATTTCGTGCTTTCAATTTCAATCAAGATGCATTTGAAAGAATATGTCTTCGAGCATATAATAGGGAACCCAAAATTACACCTCCCATTTCTCGCCAAAGCTGCTATAATCAAAATGAACATTCTACCTAGTCTACTTTATGTTTTCAATGCTTCTAACATAATTCACAACAAATTTTTTAAAACTCTCCACTCATCTTTCTCCAAATTCCTACTGTCCCCCAAATCAATTAGAATTAGCTATAATAGACTAACTGTCCCAAAAGACAGGGGTGGTTTAAGTCTACCTGACTTCAAACTTTTTTACGCTATTATCAATGGTAACAAGATAGTAACAATATCCGATTATGCTCTCAATTCATCTACCTGGTCTCCTACATGGGTAAAATTATACTATAACTATATTAAAACATTCAGCTTCAGCTCCAAAGTTCTCCCCTTTCTGAATACAGAAAACCTAAAAAATTTCAAACTACAATCAATCATTAAGCATAAAATAACTATTCTTCAGAAGAATTTCAAATCTCTAAAACTGTCCATTGCTTTCAGTACATTGCAACCATTCCATCTCAACCCCAGCCTTAAACTGAACAACAAAATGATCAACATTGATAAATACCCCCTCATCAGAGAGTTAACTATAGCAGATTTCTTTCCTCTCAGAAATAATTCACTATCCGAAATAAGACTAAACATGTCTTTACCCAAAAGTTATACAATCATTTATTATTTTATTTATTTTACATTTGTTGGCCAGGTTAGTCTGTCTGAGCTTGTGGGTCATTTTCAGCAGAGACCCGAGGAGAAAAGCTCCACAATAGAGATACAAACATTGTATATTGTAACAAAAAGAGTTTACATATTAGGTAAATATATACAAGTTATTTACAAATAAGAAAATCAATACACTTTGGAGTTGGCAGGAGTAATAAGACATTAATCAAGTAAGAAGTGGTTAATAATTAAGTAACATTCACAGTAGGATAATTGTACCTACAGTAGTTGGTAGCAAATATAGGTATTCTAGAATGCTAGATTCAGGTTTTGTAAGTCAATGATTATAGCATGGAAGAGAAAAAATACACATGCAGAAAGGATATAGTAAAGCCAGCAAAGGATGCAGTAGGCTACAGAGAAGGATGAGAAGAGTTGGGGGGATAGAGGGCAGTGCAGACGGTAAGGAAAAGGGGAGATAGGTAGAAGAGACAAAGGAAGGAGATGGGGATAGTAAGGAGGGATGGGAGAGGAGTGATTTAAAGGGGGAATAGCTGATTAAAGGAAATAAAGGAGGGAAGTACTGAAAGGGGTTAAGCTTTGAAGAGATGAGAATGGAGAGAGATGAGAAAAGGGAGAGAGAGGTGGAGTAAGGTAGAAAGGGAGAAGGGTACTTGAGACAAATCCTTGAACTTTGTCAAAATACCTTGGAAGATACCTCTTTAAATCTAAATGATATTAAAGCCTGCAAATGCATATGGAACCTCCTTTTACTTAAGAAGAAAATGATTTCTAATTCATACAAACTTATTCTTTCTATCTGAACACAAAATTAACTAATGTTTTCAAACTACTGGAAAGACCAACATCCCTCCATTTCCCTGAACAAAATTTCCCAAGCTATTCAAATTTCTTTGAAACTTAATCCCCTTAAAAAACTTAACTATACCCAACTTATGATCTTAAACAATGCGTACCTCCCCCTGCTATACTTTCTAAAATCTATCCCTCCTCCTCTCCCCTCTGTCCTCACTGTACCAATAACAATGCTGACCTGCTCCATATTTTTTGGAGTTGCAAATGCTCTTATAGACTCTGGTTTTCTCTTAGAGTACAATTGGAAAAAAAGGGATTTGAGAAAACAACTTTGTCCTGGAAATTCACATTATTTCATATCCCTCCTACAGGATTATCCAAACTTTAGACTCGTATCTTAATAACACTCTTTTCCCCTGTCAAACTTTATATCACCCTTAACTGGAAGGATAGATCTCTACTCACTTGGGATGGATTTAAACAACTTGCTACCAAACACTTACTTGCCCATAAATATCTGAAATACACCCAAAGACTTAGTACACACTTTGCTAAATATTGGGATACTTTATTTGATATCATCCTAGCTTAATCTCTGTTAACTTATTTATTTTGTTGGACATAAGGCATATCTGTAAATAGTTATTTGTTATATATGAGTCTATATTACTTTCATTGTTTTGGTTGTGCATTGTCTGCTACCTTTTTGTATTGCATTATTAAAAACTGTTAATAAAAAGATTTAAAAAAAAGAAGCTGCATACATGAGTGTGTGTCTGCCAGGGAAGTAGCAGTAGGGGGATAATGAGAAGTGAAATTAGTTTTGTGTGTGGGGAAGGGGCTGTTTAGTGTGTGTGTGTGTGTGTGTGTGTGTGTGTGTGTGTGTGTGTGTGTGTGTGTGTGTGTGTGTGTGTGTGTGTGTGTGTGTGTGTGTGTGTGTGTGTTTGTGTGTGTCTATGTGCATGTGTGTGAGGGTATGTGTGTGGATGGATTGGGGTGGCTGTCATAGCTTCACACACCTCTAGACTAATGAACAGAGCCTCAAGAGAGCCATTAGCCACCAAGGATAGCTGTTTATAGTCATGCCTGAGTGGCATTTAGACAGAGCGGGGATTAGAAACTGGCTATTCCACTAGACACCAAGGATTACTATTAGTTGTTGTGTCCTAATGGCACTTTAACAGTACAGGTATTGGGTTGAACCACTAGACAACAGGGATAATTCTTACATTGTGTGCATTAATGGCACTTTAATAGTATGGGGATCAGGGGGAACTACTAGACACCAGAAAAAACTCAGCAGGATATAACATGGGAAACTTTAATGCCTGGTTTCAATGCCTGACCTCAATAGTCTCTGATTTACAAGGACAGGAAAAGGGGACTCTGAGGATATTCAGACAATAATGCCATATATGCGATCTGTGGTGTTTGTGTGTATTTGAATGTATGTATTGTGTGAGGAGTAAATGGGCTCTGTCTGTGCTTTCATGATGTATTCTCCAGTACTGTTAACAACTGCAGGAAGTGCTGATTCGCACTTCGCAGGAGTTAATTGGATTCAAAGACATGCAATTTAGTCTGTAATGAAGCCTTTCATCACTGTGGCTAATGTGTCTCTGAATCACAAATCACTGCATTGTGAAAACAGTGCCTTTTTACTGTGAGCCATAATACTCAGGATGTTTGTTTTTTTAGTACAGCCAAACCATAAAAGAATCTAATCACCTAAATGTTTTCATCTTGTCTTTTTTCATTCATGACATCAGCTTGGTGCAGCAGTTAGCATCATTGACTCCCAGCAAGAGGTTCACTGGTTCAATTTTTGTCTGGGGTGCCTTCTGTGTGCAGTCTACATGTCCTCCTTGTGTTGGTGTGGGTTTCCTCCGGGTGCTCCAGTTTTCTCCTAAGTTCCAAAGATGTGTGCCTGGAGTATTTCTCCCCAGGCCTCTGCTGAAAATTGACTCTTTTACAGTTGGACTTTCCCGGTAAACAAATGATAGATAGATAAAGTAAATCAGTGTTACAAATGTGTTCTTTTTTAAAGCCAGAATGAGTAACATGCAAGTTGAACCATGGCTTTCATTAACTGGAGTGGAGACATAATGTTGGGGATTGTACTTTGTCTATAATTTATTAGCACACCCACACAAATATATACAGCAGTAATAACTGCTGAAATGTCATTTGTTTTACAGCACAGAGAATGCTTGTTTTGTAAGTGGAGTACAGGGGCATGATTTTAACTATCATGGCTGCTTTATTTTTGTTAAGCTGCAATAAGAAAGTGTGTGTTTTGTGCCTCTGTACATGGGGCAAGATGGTAGAAAAAGAAATATACAGAGAATTTAGCTGCAGTGCTATATTAGACATAAAGTAATTGGTGAGGAAGAAAGGTAGCAAATGACTTGGTCTTCTAAACACACCAGGGTGTGTATTACAGAGATTAATGTGATCTACTGTTGCAATGCTGATAGTCATATACTCTGAACACACATTGCCGTAAGGAACCTCATTACATTTATAGGTGACAGGAAGAAAAGTGCTCAAACACAATCAGAACATTATGATGTACTTACTGGCTATATGTATGCTAAACTCAAGGCTAAAAGCACATTTGTCAATAATAATTATGTTGCTAAGATAGAGGCAAACAAAATATATCTTTTCATCTATGCCCACAGCATACTACACAAATTAAGAGACATATCTTTCAGTTATTCTTTTAAGCATACTGCATTTCCAAGCAGTAGTGATTTATTTTTGTTCACTTATATTTCCAGAAAATCCTGTTTTGTATACATGTGTGTATACAAATGAATAAGGACAACACTTTATGTCTTTTGGAGACAGAACAACTGAATGAAATTCTATGATTCTGCACGATCATGGCAGATATGAAGATACTATTTAGTAAGGATAGACAGATAGATAGACAGAGATAGATAGATAGATAGATAGATAGATAGATAGATAGATAGATAGATAGATAGAAAGACTTTGGGCAGGATTCACAAAGCCTCCATGTAAGAGTTACAAGTCTTACACGGAGGCTGCAGTTAAACGGTGTGACGTCAGCATGCCATGCATATTCATGAGGGCATGCTGACTCACACCCAAGGCTAACACGGTCCGTGTAAGAAAGTAGGGGGCATGTCCGCAGGGCGAGTCCTGCAAACGGACACGCCCCCTGAAGAGTAACAGTCCCGAAAGTCAACCCCCACGAGAGAGTCTGCGTAAATGTCAACAAACACAACACAACACATGCCCCCACAGACTATAAACATAAAATGTAAAAATGAACATGTTATATTTTTTTATAAGTTTTAAAGATGTTTACCCGTAATTGCGCTCGTTTGCGCGGGCATGCCCGTCGCTTAGCCACAGTTAGCAGTCAGTGGAAAAGCATATAAGATCTAAATATGCAAAGTAAGCCAAGAAGCAATAGCATAGTGGTAGAGACGTCGGCTGAAGAGGAGGCAGTCATGGTTCGAGCCCCCACAACATCAATTTTTATTTTTAGTGAAATAAGCATGAAATAATTCCCTGACATATATGTACATATATAGAATTATATTTTATGTAAAATGTAATGAAATGGGCCATGTATTTTGAAGAAATGTGAGATAATAAAAAAAAAAAAATGTCAGAAGTGCCTATAGCTGAGCTACACTCTAACAAGCTGAGCATATCTGCCCGTAGGTGAGCGGTGGTTTAACAGGTATAAAATGAGTACCCGGGGTTGAGCAGTGTTGTAACATGCTGAAACTGTGTGCCCGTAGCTGAGCTGAGCATAATATGCGTGCTGACGGCCAAATGACGCGTAAACCAGCGTAACCCATTTGCGCGGAGCTGCGCACCGCGCCAACAAGATAACCGGCAGGCAACGTTGAGCAAACTGTATCAAAACTGCCTTTACACAGACACACCTCCTAGCTTGTGTAGACAGTCATAAAAAAAAACAAAGCAATGGCCAGGCTCGAACTCAGGATACCATGCACCATAGTCAAAGTACTGAACCACTAAGCCATGACAGTTGCTCTTAGAAATGCAGTATTAGCATATATATAGGAATGAATGGAAAGAGAAGCATGACAAAGCAGGTTTTGTGAAGCTGATACATTTCCAAAATGGCCAATCACAGATAAGTGCGGGGAAAAACGGCATATATAAGCCCCATAGGCTGGAATACACAGCATAACTGATTGTGGAATCAATTTGCAGTCAGGATGGCAGGTGTAGGAGAAGGTAGTTGCTTCCGAGCACAGAGGTGGGGCATTGAGGAGTCCAAATATATGGTTTGGCTCCTCATCCATGATCATGAGGCCCAACTCATGTAGGGCCAGGTCCTGTAGGGAGCATACAAGGCTGAGGCGTGGGACTGGTTGGCACATGATCTCACCGGTGCCACAGGAATACCAAGGACTGGTGAACAGGTCCGTCACCACCATGCAGACCTGAAGAGACGGAAGCAGGACCAACTGAACCGTTGGATCCAGGAGGCCCAGCAAATGCCCAATGCCCCACTACTGAGTAAGTTACATGTAATTATTTATCTAAGAAATTAACCTAGCTGATATTATGAAGATGTGTATTCCAATATTACTTCATTTATATTAGAGCTGCAGGTGTCCGTTCCATGAATCGTCGAGCCTATGCCGATAGGCTTGTGCGGTTGCGCCACCAGGCAGGTTAGTAATTCTCTCCCTGTAACTGTTAAAAAATATAAATATAACAGCTTGCAAAAGAGTGCAGTGTAGTCACTTATTAATAAAAAGTGCAAGTAACAGTGTAAGAGAGATTCTGCTAGTACTGTGTGATTACATACGTGTGATGCAGCCTGTAATCCAAAAATAAAAATGAAACAAGTCTGAAATAAAGATGTTCCACCTGTAATGTAATAGTACATAACCTGCAGCAGACTGTAAATTACAGCTACACAAGCTGAGTAAAACACATGTGTGAAATATATCCCCGTTTAAAATCTGAAACATGACACAAGTGAGACTGTTGGAAAGGATTGTTGTAACCAAGTAAAACATGTCAATAAAGCCTAGAATTAAGTACCATCCTGAATTGTAAAAATAAAACGAGTGAGAGTGTGAGAAAGAGGTATGAATCCACCAATAAAGTTGTAATAACTCCTGCATAAAGTATACTGCAGTCAGTACAGAATGAAATGAATGTGACAGGCACAACCAAACAGTGAAATGTGTGGAATAAAGTACTGAAACTGGAATGTGTGTCCCACAATTTGGATATGTTGCTGTACATTTGCAATATGCAGATAGTATGGTTGTATGAAATACCAAACATCCACAGTTGTCTAGAGCCATATAAAGCAAATGTAGCAGGATACTGTAGCTGAACAGAGCCAGATATGAATGTGCATGAATAAAAATGCAATGTATATTAATGTAGCAGTAACATTCCCATCACCAACATGCATAAGTTTACACATAGGAAACTGTAGTCAGACCTGTAGTGTGTATATATCTGCAGCTAGTAGAAATGTACAGCATATGTATAGGTATTTGAAGTTGTTAATGAAATATTTCTTCACCCGACCCTATAACCACAAATAATCCATTCCACATGAAATGGGTATGTGTATTCACAATTAACTCCCCTGGACATTTGTCCTGTTGGTTCATACATATTTGCATGTACGTTGATGCATGTGCCCTGTTCATACATCCAAACCTGATGGCCTGTTGCCATCAATCAACCCTGCATGTTGTTGGATTGTGTATTGTTGTTCAAATTATGCATGTGTTATGCTTGCTGTTCAATGGCTTGAATTTATGGCTGTTTGGTTAATGGGAACACTAATGTATGCTGTTACAACTAATTGTGAATGGTATTGTACGTTACTAACCCAAACTGTCATAAAATAAAGCAAAACATAGGACGACAGGGAAGGCGGGTTCCAGCGGACCCACCTCTCCCACCTCAGCTGGCGAGTGCACCTGGCAGTAGTGCCCAGGCTGGACCCTCCTCCGGTGGCCCTGTGCCACCTGCGGGTGGAAGCACTGCAGGGGATGGGGCTCGTCCCCCCTCTGCAAGCGTGGCCGGAGGAGAACATCCACTCACCCTCCATAGTGTCCGGACTGTGGTGCGTAGGGAGATCAGGCATGCTGTGCTTGGGCCCCTACGTCAGCTTGAGGCATGGGTGGCACAACTCATGGGCATGCCTGCTGCCCATCCTACACAGCCCCCAGCACAGCCCTATCCTGGGCAGTGAAGGCACAGTGGCAACTGCCCATGGGTGGGGATCTCAGTTCCACTGTTGCCATCTGTGGACTCATGGGCTCGAGATATCCAAACATCCGTCCCCGTCAATTGTGTATCCCCCCATATGTGTCATACACCACCCCTGTATGCGTCTTGTTTGTCTTGTCTGTTAACCTCCCCTACCTACCTCCCCAGCTATACCTACTTCCTGTACCTGACATACCACTCTCACCTGAAAAAAAAAAAAAAAAAAACGGCACTCTGTACCTACAAAAAAATTACGCCCCATACATAGCTGCTCATTTCGCACACATGTCTGCTGGACCTGTAAACTGGCAATTACAATTGGCTGTACAACAAATATTGTTGTCCTCACCCCTCTCTCAGGGGTGGAAGGTTTCAAATTTCACACCAAATTACAAACATATGCACAGCTGTTGCTGATAAAGAAATGGGCAGCTATGGGCCTTTCCTACATCCCTCCTGCAAAACCCGAGCTTGTTTTCCTACTGTCCTACCCTCTTTGTGCCCCCTTTTTCACCACTTTCCTATCTCCTCATTTTCTTTTCTTTAAAAGAAATTAGCGCGGGTGTGCGTGAGAGTAAGCACTTTTAAGCAGTAGTAAGTGGGAGTGTGCTTCTGTGCGCTTAGCTAAGTGTGTGTGTGCGAAGCTAAGCAACAGTGCACATGCGTGAGCTCCGCACAAACCAGCGCTAACCCGCTTACAACGGCTTAAAAGTGCCTTAGTCACTCTGAATGACAAGGCCTGTAGTTTGCTCAGCAGCAAAATAAAATTCCTCTGTCAGTCACGAACCCAGGACCTTGGAAACATTAGTCTGCATGACTTACCACTAAGCCATGACTGCTATACAAGAACATTGTGCTGAAAGAAATATATCATGAAATAGTAGGAATTAATGTAAAGGGAATATAGCAAGTCTAGTACACAAAGCATGTCATGTATATTCACTGTCAAATCTAGTGGATTTGTAAAATAGTACTGTGTGAAGAGAAACCGCCATGCTAGTTGGTAGCTAGTAGGTAATAATGTCACAGTAGCACCTGGCAAGCCACACACATACTCAGAACAGGATAAACACTGCCATAGTTGAATAGTTAAGAGCCCAGACATAGCAACTGTGACTGAGTTACAGGGATGTCCCTGATTTGAAAACAAATGTCAACTGTGCCCCACTGACTCCCTGTGAAAAGTACTAACAGTAGGCAGAAAGGTGTTACAACACATGCAATGGTAACTATGAATTACTGAAAGTATGCACCACTTGCACGTCACAAATGGAGTAGTAATACATATGCTCAAAATAACCCACAGTCACAACTGCAGAATATCAGAATATTTCATGGGTGTATCCCACTGATATGTACCATTCCATGAGGCTGATAAAAGATGCACCTGAGAGTATCTGAGGCCTGCTCAGCAGCATGATCAAATACCCTTCTAAGTGTCAAGGCCCACACCATGTCCAGACCACACTGCATGCAGTACCACCCTACCACAACAAACACATAGGGAATTGCTGACCAAACAGATATAGCAAGCATTACAAGCTGTGAATGTAAATGGAAAATAGGAAATCCATAGCAACACATTACAGGAAAGACACCTAGCAGGCATACAAGGAGTGAATGTAAAGGGCAAATATTGAAGCCATAGCAACAGATTGCAAGAGCCACTGCTATATACCAGTTACACCACAATTCCCACAGGAAAGCACACACACCCATATACACAGTATTACTAGCCGTAGGTGTCAGTTTACATACACACTGAGAAGAGGAAACTGGAGGAAGGAATACTCAGGTTACAGTACAACATGCATTGCAGTGTCTACAACACAGCCTGAAATATGAGAGACATACCAACCCTTACACTCACAGAACAGTGTCCACAGCAAACCAGCATGGTCCCCACCCAGATAATCTGAAAGGGCTACGCCTACCTAACAAACCTTTTTATAGCACTGTCCTGAAATCACAGTGAGAACTGCAATCACTACTCAACAGGCTGCATGCAATTAGTAAATGCTGGCTAACAATTGGTGCAGAGGCCATCACATGGACATGTGCAGATACCTACAAAAGCATCCTGTACTCCCAGTCCACACATGCAATACTTTCATTGCACCCTCTGGAGGTAGAGACAGAGAGAGAAAGAGAGAGGGGGAAAGAGAAAGAGAAAGAGAAAGAGAAAGAGAAAGAGAAAGAGAAAGAAAGAAAAAAAAAGTAACAACAAAACAAACAAGTTGACAGCAGTCCAACTATCTGAAAGCCAACGCAAACAGCTGCAACAAACACAGGTAATGTAAAGTACTAATATAATAGTCTACATACTGTGAACCCTCAATATGTGTTATTGGTCTGTATCTATGTATATGAAGATGTGCATAGGGCCGGGGACATACTGCAACTGTCACTGAAGGCTGTACATACATATGTATGTGAAGGTAGCTATGTACACATATCAATGTAGGTTGTAGTGCAATGTACAATGTAGGTTGTACAGTAATGGATGTTCATCAGTACGTTAGTGTGTGTATACATATGTGGAACTAAAAAGGATTATATATATATATCTATCATGTGTATACGTATGTATATCGAGATATGTATGTATATATATATATATATATATATATATATATATATATATATATATATATAATATGCATATATGTATACATAGATAGAGAGGGATGTAGAAATACATAGACATATATAGTTTCACAGTTTCATAGTTTAGTACTAGGCTATCTGCCCTGGGGCATTTATAAGCCTAGCCATAGTGATGTGGCTTTCGCCACCCCATGTAATGGTACAAAAGTGTACAGAATAGATTTAGAATACTGTGCCTCTGTCTAGTAGTGACACAGTGAAGACCTCCTTACATAATAGAATTAGTTTACTGTGCCTCTGTCTAGTAGTGACAAAGAGATGACCCCAGGGGTAAACCTACGATCTCCCATCCACTCGTCAAGATTTCACATGCAGAGAGTCAGTGAGGGGCTCTGCTTAACATGAACTGGGATTCTGTTCCAGAGTATGGGAAGCCTCTGAGTTATGAATCTGTCCCTCCAGCATGTCCTATTCATATTTTTGCTGAGGTTTAAATCTTTAGCTCTCGTGGTTCTGATGGATTTGGATTTTATGAGGTGGAGCATGTCCATCAATTCCTGATTGGACATGGCCTTGTACGTCAGGCACAGATCACCTCTAAGTAGGTGGTATGCTACTGAATAGAGCTGTAGTTTCTGTAGTCTGGCAGCATATGACATATGTTGGAGACTCTTGATCCTCTTGGTGAGGTACTTTTGGGGTCTCCCTAGCTGTTGCAAGTGCCGGGTGAGGTACATACCAAATGGGGCATAGTACTCATTCATGGGCCTGATAAGGGAGGAGTATAGGGGTACAATGACCTCCTTTGATCTGGATGTGAATCCTTCCATGATAAGGTGAGAAAGGTAGAAAGTCTTTCTAACCACTTTGGCAACGTGGGTGTCAAATGAGAGGTCACTATCGACTTGGGTCCCCAGGTCTCTGATTACTTTTTCCGTACTCAGTGGGTTACTGTCTATGTGATAATTTGTGGGTACTTTGTTTTTCCCAAAGGGGATGACTATACATTATTTGGCATTTAGTTTAAGGCCATGACTCCAGCACCAGTTGTCCATTTCAGTGAGGCCTTTCTGTAGGATGTATGTGTCAGCTGGTGTATCGACTATGGCACCTAGTATGCAGTCATCTGCGAACTTTGTCAGCCACAATCCTCCCAAATTTGCTTCCACATCTGAGAAATAAATGCTGAACATGAGGGGTCCCAGGACAGAGCCCTGTGGGACACCACTTGTGACTGGCTTTGAGTCTGACATGGCTCCAGTGATTTTGAATTTATGGGTTCTATCCTTTAGCCAGTTTGCAACCCATCTTGTGACATATGGATTTACATTTCAGCTGTTGAGCTTGTCTATGATGCCGGAGTGGGGTATTGTGTCGAAAGCTTTAGCCAAGTCCAGGTAGGCTGTATGGACTGCTTTGCCCTCGTCAATGGCTCTAGTGACTGTTTCAAAAAAGTCAACCAGGTTCAAAAGGCAGGATCTGCCCTTTACAAAGCCGAACTGGGTGGGATCAAGTGTCTGTAAGTCCCCAATGTCTCTGTTTATGAGTTCCATAATGATTCTTTCCATAGCTTTGCAGACCAGGCTGGTTAAGCTTATGGGGTGGTAGTTACCAGGGTCTGTAGACGTGCCTCCTTTGTGGAGTGGGACTACTGTTGCTGTACGCCAGTGTTCAGATACATATCCTGTAGTAAGGCTATGGTTAAATAGCAGTTTTATGTGCGGGTTTAGCTCCTCTTGGAGTTCACGTAGCATGCAACCCAGGATACCGTCAGGTCCCAGTGATGCTGTGTTTATAGCTTTGCTGAGGGCGGTTCTCACCTGGACATCTGAGATGACAGGGAGGTTACATTCAGCTGGGATAAGTATTTCCTCTTTTGGGGGTGAGGGAGGGGAGAAATTTGCACTGAACCTGTCTGCCAGAATGTTGGCAATATCTGTGGGTTCAATGTATGTTATGTCATTGTGCACTAACTCTGAACATATCTGAGGGTTTCCGCCCAGGTTTCTAACATAGCAGGAGAAGGCCTTGTGGTTATCTTTAGTGTCCATAGCGATTTTTCTCTCAAAGTTGGCCATGGATGTTTTTATGAGAGAATGTAGCTTTCTACTGGTGCTGATCACAGATGCCTTCTCTGCATGGGATTTTGCTCTGTCGTGCAGTAGCTACCTTCTTTTGTTATACAATTTGTTTATGGCTGGGGTCCACCAGACAGGACGCCTGCCCTTGGTGGGGAGGGCCTTGGTTTTATTTGGGATTGCATAATCCATGCATTCTTGGAGATGTCCGTAGAAAGCATTTGTGCAGGATTCTGCATTGTGGAATGTGGTTTCCACTGGCCCAGTGGGCTTAAAGGATACCATCTCAGTTTTAAGAAGTGTAAAGTCGGCTTTTGAGAAGTTTTTCACTGTAGTCTTTTGTGTTGGGGGTGGAGGTGGGATATGTATATCCAGGGTGATTAGTTTGTGGTCAGATCTCACTAGTGAGGGGTATACTTCCGGTGTGGAGCACATTGTCCCCATGTTTGTGATGATCAGGTCTAGTATATTATCTCCCCTTGTGGGAGAGGTGACTAGCTGTTCCATTGCATTTGAATTTATGAATTCCAGGAACCTTTGGGATAGGGTGTTTGGGCTAGAATAATGCACCCAGTCTATGTTAGGGTAGTTGAAGTCTCCCAATATGATGGTGTTTGGTGAGACATTCATATCCTCCAATGTCTTCAGGAAGGCTGAATGGGGTTCCTGAGATTGGGAGGGTGGTCTGTAACATGCTACCAGTTGTATAGCAGTTTTGCCTACTGTTAGTTGCACCTGGATGGTCTCTTATGCTTCATGTGTTGCCACTAACCTGGAGGTGTGGGTGTCCATGATGAATATGGACACTCCCCCTCCCTTTATGGTTTGGCCGGAGTTTTGTGGCCGAAAAGCATGATACGAGGTATATCCTGGTAGCGCTGGGGTGCTCACAGGAGCCTTGAACCAGGTTTCAGTAACTGCACAGACATCAAGATTGATAGAATATGTATGTACAGATATATGTAATACACACATACATATATAGATATATGTAGATACATATATATATATATATATATATATATATATATATATATATACAGACAGATCTGACTGTCTACAGATATGTCTGTATATGACTATCTCTCTCTCTCTGTCCCACCCCCTCTCTCTCTCTCTCTCCCTCTGTCTCTCTCTCTCTCTCTCCCCCTCTCTCCTTCCATATCTATATCTATATATCTATCTATCTATATATATATATATATATATATATATATATATATATATATATATATACATACATATATATATATATATATATATACATATATATATATATATATATATATATATATATATATATATATATATATATATATATATATATATATATCTACTGAGTGAGGCACATGTGTGCAGATGTAGTGCAACAGGTGCCTGGTGACAAAGGCATGGAGTGAACACCAGTGTGGATAATGGAGTACCATACCCCATTCCAAAACACGGACACCAGTAACCACCACATATGTGCATGCCTGCCCACCACTGCATGTGTCAGGGGGAAGAGGGGCAACAAGTTTACAATAGGCTCCCCATTGATATACACAGTGGCACACTGGTCCTGTAATACCTGTACATGGTATGTGTCAGCAGACATGGTGTGTCAGCTATGGACATGTATAGGTCACTGTACCCCTCTACACCCCACAATGTCCTACATGGTATGTACCTCCCATGACAGCTACAGATATGGAGAAGGACACAGTCATACATAAGTAACTGTGTCAATGCACTCAAACACATTACCTATGCAGAGTGACTGACAAGACCACAGAGTGCTCCCAGACTACCTACATAGAGGTTACCACTGCTGGATATACATAGTGAAGTCACACCCATGACAGTTGTCCAACAAACATGGTAACACCTCACAACATCCACAACCCAAATTACCTATGTCTGTTGTCCTTGTCACCACAGTAAAGAGCACATGGTGGAGGTACAGGTCCCTACCCACAGATAAGACATACACTGGAGTAAACCACACAGCATTAAGAAGCAAGGCTCCCCATGAGTAGATGTCAGACATACCCCTGCTGAATGTTATGCAGATAGGTAATATGCCATATGAATCACCCTGTGTAACTGTTGGACAGGAGCAGGTATGATCACATCACATGTGTCACAAGGGGCAGGGTAGCATAACAGTATGCTGCTGTAGGCCGAGGGCCAATAGCATACTACCTACCTAAGACACAATCCACACCCACGAACCCATTACAAACCAAATATGTGAGGTGGAATGAGTGTGCCAGTGACTGGGTGCATGTTATGTACTGGTGTGATTGCTCACCATGACTGTCTGTCTTTCATGGTAGTGTGTGTCCTTGGTGTGAGGCCAGAGACAGATATGTGAGGTATTGCAACCAAACATACTACATTGCCATATGTTGTGCTGTGTTACCCTGTATGTGACTGTGGTGTAGGTAGGGTTATGGCAAGTAAGAGTAGTGTGCATTACCAGTGAAATATGTAATGTGCATTGCATGCAGTGCATGGGTTGATAATGTTCCACATACAGTACCTTGATACAAACCCCCAGTGTGAGGTTGTGCATTGGACCTGAACCAGTGTGCTGACTGTTGGAGTATACTAGTCTGTCGTATGGAGTGTGCCAGGTACTGTTGCACAGTTGTCGGCTGAGCACAGATATCTGGTCATTTACATGTGTATCCCCCAATAGACAGACAGATGCTATATATGGGGGTTAAGTTATATCACTACAGTCGAGTATTATGTGTATTATGTGTGCCATATTTTGATGACATATATCGCTGATATATTTTTCTTTTCCTTTTCAGGGCTATGGTTTACCAGCGAAACCCTGTGTACTCTGCTGCGGAGGATGAGGAGATACACCAGAGCCTGGTGCGGGATTTCGCAATACTCTTTTCCCGCACCAGCCAGAACCAGCAGGAGAAGGCTGCACTGTGGCAAGACCTGGTCCGTCGGGTAAATGACATAGGCACACATAACCAGACATATGAGCAGGTACACCATCACTGCAGTGATTTAATTAGAAATGTCCATCAGCGTGCATCGGATATCCACAGGCAACAGCTTGCCACAGGTGGTGGGGCAGCTATACATCCCCCCCCTCACCAGACTGGAGGGACTACTCCTAAGTGTTATGGCTCCAGCCCAACAGCAACAACAGCAGCAGCATACATGCTTAATGATGAAGGCTGGAGCCACCCAGCAGCAGGACTCGGAGTGTGCAGGTAACATGCCATATGTATAGTTGACTGTTCTGTACACTGTTAGTTTATGCATGTGTGAGGTGTGTCCTCGGTTTGTAGCTGTTATCTTGGTAATTATTGTGCAAGAGTGATATTCTCAATATCAGCAGTAGACCTGTGGAAGCCAACTGTTGTAATACTGAACTGTAGCATACTCACAGTATCAATGGCATAGTTGTGGCCACTGACAATAAATGTCTCGTTTCTGCAGATCCCTCTGGTGTAACAGCAAGGCAGCCTATCCATGCTGGTGAGTGTGTAATAACAATACCTTCAATACTCTTGATACTAATAGTAATAATAGGCTGAAGCAGTAGTGCTATGTGTTTGATTGCAGGTGTGTTTGTGTCTGTGTGTTGATATCTCATATACTGAGGAGTGTGCATGTGTGCATGTGTGCATGTGCCCTGTGTGCATGTGTGCATGTGTGCATGTGCCCTGTGTGCATGTGTGCATGTGTGCATGTGTGCATGTGTGCATGTGTGCATGTGCCCTGTGTGCATGTGTGCATGTGTGCATGTGCCCTGTGTGCATGTGTGCATGTGTGCATGTGTGCATGTGTGCATGTGTACATGTGTCCTGTGTGCATGTGTGCATGTGCCCTGTGTGCATGTGTGCATGTGCCCTGTGTGCATGTGTGCATGTGTGCATGTGTGCATGTGCCCTGTGTGCATGTGTGCATGTGTGTATCAGTGGTGACATTGTGTACACATTGTAAACTGTGTTTCCTGTCTTACTCCCACAGGTTCTGGCGCTGCTCTGGTGTTGTGCAGCAGGGAACCTGAATCAGCTGCCGTGGATGGTGATAATGATGATACCTGTGTAATGGCACAGGGAGGTGTGCCAGGGTCCGTCATTGGTCAGCCAATTGACAGTACACAGCTGTCGACCCCATCAATGTGCACAGTCATCCTGCCAATACATCCTTTGTCACCAATGTCCCTAGGTGATGGACAGGATACAGTGGGCATTGACCAGGGTAATGTGGTATTGGTGGCACATGCATCCCCACACAGCAGCCATGGCCAGGGTCCTGACATGGTACCACACAGGCAGATGTTCAGGGGTTCTCATGGGAGCATCCGTGGGCGTACTTCCCCTGTCAGACGTGCCCACAGAGGTCTTTCAACCTCAGCTATGTTTTGGGCTGTAATGCAGGCACAGTCACGTATGGAACGGTACACCAGACAGGGTCTGAGGGAGCTGAGAGAATGCCGCACAGCTATGAGTGACAGCATGCGTAATGTTGCGGCTGCCATCCATAATTTCACCGAGGTCATTGACAGATGTTGGGGGGACACATTAGATCTGTTCCACAACTACATGTCCACGAGCCAGGGCAATGGTGGATGGTTGAGGTGTCGACGTGGACGTATGCCAGCAACAGCAGCAGCTGGCAGCCGTCGCGGATGACAACAGGCCCGCAGCCGCTCCCATAGTGCCAGCAGCAGCCCCAGCAGTGCTGGGTCTGTACTGTCATCAGATCACCCCAGGAGACCACGTGCACGTGGCTCTGGACAGTCCCAACAGGGACCTGTCTCCAGTCACCAACCACCTGCTTCTGATGACAGTACCCAGTCTGGCTTAGTACCTGATATGGTCCGTAGCACCCCTGCCAGGCACAGGTACCATATCCGTGGCCAGAGACAGTGATCTGTATGACCTGTGGCAGGTACAGTCTGTGGCTGTCCACAAACACCTGTATATGGCAGCCATGAGGTGGAACTGTGTGCATGCATACACACATGTGAATTAATAACACCTAGGGCTACCGCATACATGCACACACTGCATCAACATTGCCCCATCTTGTACTGCTGTCCCTCACCAACACACACACACAGACATGTCAATTGGTTGTATCAGTGGCAGACTCAGGCATACCAAGTACACACCCTGTGCATATGATGAAACTGTGCCACCTCCTGCATTCTGTAACATTGGTGCAGGAACAGGTTAACATGGTGCTGATGCACAGGGTGACTACATAGAAGTGTAGTAATAGTATCATGTTGTCAACTGTACAGTGTAATGATATCATTGTGGGTATATCCCAGCATGCCTGATGCAGTTACAGTATGAATGTCATTGTATTGTTTTGTACACCCATAGTAATTACCATAGTGTAATGTCTGCACATCTTTGCATACTGGTGGTGAGGCTGTCAACAGAAGGCCACCTACATAGGTATCACAGGGAATAAGAAAATGTAAGTATTGATACTCAATGATGGACATGTCAACTGCAAGTTGCATGCTGTCCACACTTGACTCTGCAATGAGGATGTTTGAGGATGTTGATATCTGCGCAGTAATACACAACAGGTTCAAGACTCACAAGAGCACCCTGGCACTACAAGGTCATACCTCGTACCATGCATGACAGTCCCAAAACACAGAACTAACTATGACTGGAGGGAGAGTCTCCATACATGTCAAGGATACTGTGGTGCCAGGACAGGTAGCATACATCCTACAAAGTTTGGAACTGCTGAGTGAGGACTCAGTGTCTGTTATTCGAAATGTGTATTAGTTCAGGTATGAGCACTTGGGTTTCAGGCCAGTTATTCTACATTACGAAGGTTCATGGTCTGTACACTTGTGGAAGGTGGGGCTGGACACAGCCCGTCTGACCTGTGATTTTCTGGGTACAGGCTTATAGTGCCTGCATATATGCACTGTTACCTACTGGAAGTCGTACACCTTGTCTGTTGTAGCATAGTCTAGATCCAGACCTGCTGACTGTAGCTTTGTTGTTATGCATGTTTGCTTGATATGTCCCTGAAACACTGATTCCACCTGCAATGCAGATTTACAGCGCCTCTGTGGATCCCTAATGACATCTGTATTGCTTACTGTACTGATGTCCATGTCTCACTTGACAGAACGTCACTGTTTGTCCTGTTTGATTGCAAGTTGCCTGTAACACATTGCATATGACTTACCTGGCATTTGCTCACGAAAGCATTTATATATGCCAGCACTAACAAATCAAGAGCACTACACCCTCACATACTCACCTTGAGTACCTTGTTCCCCATTGGCCCTATGTGTTCTTAATTATTATGGGATTCACAATACTATGGTAGCATGTGCAAAGGTCACTTGTCAATCTCCTCTCTGGTCCAGTTGGTGAATCTGTGAGTCATGTGGCAATGTTACAGCTGCCTCATATACACAGACAACCCTCTCCCCTTCCCATAAATGTACAACACATGTGAGAGATGCAACCACATAGCCAAACTGGGGGCTAAGCTCTCTTAACTCAGTACTGGCATACCCTGTCAGGTGGAGTGGGATACTACAGTGAATACAATACCAGTTTCACATAGACCTGCCACGACAGCAATCCAAACACAGAAACACACAGGAACATTCTTGGAGTCTCAGAATAGCATCCTGCCTGTGCAGCAGACACCTGCGAAGCAGACACACAAGCAAACGTTACGCCAGAACAGAGCACGTGCAACACATAGCTCACAAAGCCTGTGTGCCAAACAGTCACAGCCCATACGGCTTAACAACACACCTGCTACAGTTGTAATAGGTACCTCTATTGTCAGGTACACTGCGGTCCTGCTCACCAGGCTGACCAAGGAGAAGGTCACAGTGAGATGCCCCCTCAGGCACTATGATCCACCACATAACACAAGCATACAGGTCACTCCAAGGCATGCACAAATATGACTCAGTCATTGTCCGTGCCAGTGTGAATGACCTGTGATGTACCTCCCTGGACTACATGTTAGGGGACATAGAGGGGCTCTCTGAGCATGTGGCACAGGCTGGTATGACCCTGACCTTGAGTAGCATCTTACCCTCACCAAGAATGCTGCCACAATATGTAGACAGGATGATCAATTTCTACAATTGCCGTATGTTTCAGTGACATTCAAAGGGGATCCAATGCCTGTCAGCGTGGGATTACATGCTAGACAAGCCACGTTGCTTTGCTAGGGACAGCTTGCACCTGTCACCCATGGGCCGTTGTATATTGGCAGAGGCTCTTGCTACACACATAGTGCCTTTTTATGTAAGGCTCAAATTACATAGCCACCTACACAGGTATCACACGGGATAGGACACTAATAGTAATGCTACTCAATGCCAGCAGTGTAAACCTCAGGATGCATGCAGTAGACACTGTCCTTAGCATGGAGAACAGCAATATCTGTGCAGTAACAGACTCCTGGTACAAGGCTCCCAGGTGCACCCCAGCACTGCCAGGTCATACCTCATACCATGCTTGTCGTCCCCTAAACATGCACCAAACCAGAACAGGGGGAATGTATCCAAAGGCACCACAGATACACACACCTCCAGGTTGGTGGCACAGCACAAAGCATCACAGCCTATCCATGTGGAACTAACAGTGGGTTAGACTGCCTTCAGGTTCATAGCCTGGCACACACCACCCTCCCATACCCAGGAAACCCACTTGGCCTTCCTGACAACACTGGGAATATGACGGTCTCTACAAACACCATTATATGGGTGGACTGCAACTACCCAAACATAGAGTGTGAGCATTACTATAGCTCCAAGACCCTAGCTGAAAGGTTCCTAGCATTCATTCACTGAATTGCTATGGAACAACTTGTTACCACTCCCACAAGAGGTGGAAACATGCTGCACCTGTTCATCAGCAACATGTGGACTATATGCTCCAGACCAGTCGTGTATCCCTCGCTGGTAGGATGACACCATATACAACTCACACTGTATATTCACATACCACATGCAGCCCCTGCACAGAACAACACAGTCATACAGTTGTCTAATGCAGATTCCATGCATTCACATGAGGCAGGCTTCAGACATGGGAACTATTGAAGGTCACAGGTACATATGTGTATGTGGCACACACATACATCATGTGTGCATTGACATTACTGATATGATCTATGTCGTGCAATATTGGGAACAACACCCCACACACATGGACAAACTGTGTGACAAAAACACACATGGCGTTTGTAGGATACAAACCCCTACCTAACTATGTTATGACACTTGTGAGAGACGCAGTAGCAGAGCATGCTATTTGCATTACTGGGAGGCTTGCTTTCCCCTGCTGTACTTATAGGGTGCTGACATCATCAGTGTTTAGACAGTGGAATATGCAGCATGTGGTGTGTTGTACTAGTTGCCAAAAGGGACATTTCTCTTACACATAGAATTGCACACACACTACTTCCCCCCACATACACACACACACACTGAGCACTTGCAGGATTCAACCCCCTACCTAACTATGTTATGACACTTGTGAGAGATGCAGTAGCTGAGCGCGCTATTTGCATTACTGGATATCATTTGTGCTCCTGACATACATATAGTGTGCTGACATCATTATTTATGAAGAGGTATGTACATCTGTTACTATCCATCAGTAAGGGGGAGAGCATATATATGCATTGACTTTGCTGAGGCACAGTGGCCTACTGTACTGCGGAGGCAGATGCCAAATACACTGTGGATAGCCTTCTGTATTCCCTAGGGGCAACAGCCTAGTATTGCACTCTACAGCCATATGTTTACCTGTCAGATGCAAGTATCTGTTGCTCATATACTGTTTGTGGGTCTTTATTGCCATAGCTTTCCCTATCTCTATGAACAACTTGTGTACTGTGGCAGATGTTTGCATATGAGTGGGATCCAGTACTTTACTTATGTCTCTGTTGTAATTTCACTGTGTGCACTGGGCAGATTTCTGTATTGTGGGAGGTTCCTGTGTTAACACATACAAATGCCAGATATGTGTGTGCAACTGCTGAACTGTGACATGGCCTAAGTGTGTGAGCATGCCCAGTTCACAGTTTCTATGGCTTCTTGACTGACACGTCTCATTTATCTAAGTGTGCGAGCATGCCCAGTGTGAACTTTCCATTTGTTGGGAATTGTGGTCCACCACATTTGTGTTTGTGTGTGGACTTCATCTATATTTCACATGTACAGTTGAGTGTTGGACATCAGGTTGTGTTCTTACTGCCCAACTGCTTTGTGTCTGAACCTAACAGGCATTATGCTGTGCCTGCAGGGTTGCCATGGGATAGTTTGCATACAGTGGTCAACATCCTTTCATACTGACCAAACAGTGTATTGTTGTATAGTGTACTGGTTCAGTACTTTCACTGTGGTGGACAGTATCATCAGTTTCAGTCCTATCACTGCTTGTAATATTTATAGTGAGCACACCAGACTGGTTGAGGGCCAGTTGTGCAGATACGACGATGTTGCATTTTGTTCAGATATGGACAACACAGAACAGGATTGTCCGACATTGTTAATGTATTCCACAACTTGTGTGGACAGTGACAAACAATGGCCATGTGCCCTAGGCCATTTGTAATGCTAGTCAGAGAGTGTTTGTCCTTCAACACACATATTTACCAGTGTTTGCCATGACATATGTCAAGGTTAGTGTACTGTGCCTCTGTCTACCCGTGACATACAGGTGATATCCAGGGTACACCTACCATCTCCCATCCAGTCATCATGATTCCTCTGGATGACAGTCAATGAGGGACTCCCTGGATAACCTGTACTGGGGGTTTAGTCATGAGTGGAGTGAGCTTCTGGGTTATGGACCAATTGGTACAGCATGTCCTGTTTATGTCTGTGCTGGGGTTCAGGCCTGTCATCTGTACAGGTCACCAGCATTCAGATTTTACATGATGCCAGATGTCCATTGATTCCAGCTTGGTCATGGCTTTATACATCAGGCACAGATCACTTCCAGCCAGATGGTATGGCACTGTGTGGAGCTGCAGTTTGTTTAATCAGGCAACACATGGCATCTGTTACAGCTCTGAGATCCTCCTGGTGGGGTATTTGTGGGGTCTTTCCAGTTGACGCAGGTGTCTGCTAAGGTACATCCCACAAGGGCCATTGTACGCAATTGTGAGGCTGCTGATGGATGACTGGAGAGGCACGATGACCTACCCTGACCTAGCTGTGCTTACCTTCATGATTAGGTGGGTATATGGTATGTTTCTGTAACCACAACAGACACATGGTTGTCACATGCAGGATATCTATTACCTTGTGTCCCCAAGTCTCTTATTGCTCCTGATGTACTTAATGGGTTAACACCTATGTGGTAATTTGTGGCCACATACTGTGTTTCCACAGGGGATGCCTATACACTATTCTGCATTTAGCTTGTTGACATGGCTGTGGCACCACTTGTCTGTTTCTATGTGTGCCTTTTGTAGGATGCTTGTGTCAGCTGGAGGGTCCGATATGGTGGGCAGTTTGTAGTCATCTGCGAACCTGTTCAGACAGAGTCTTTCCATGTTGGCCTGTACCTATGTGAAATATATAGCATACAAGATAGGTCCCAGGACCGTGCCTTGTGGGATGCCAGTTGTACCTGGTTTGTAGTCTGACATGGCTGCAGCATGTCTGACCAGGTCAGTTCTGTCCTTGAGCTGGTTTGCAACCCATCTACTTGGATAGGGGTTTATAGTTAGGCTGGTGAGCTTATCTGTACTGAACAACTGGGGTATTATATGGAAGGGTTTAGCAAGGTCTAGATAGGCTGTGTGAACCACATTCCCCTCATCAATGGCCTTGGTGCATGTTTCACATGCGTCAGACATGTTTAAGGGGCAGGATCTGCCCTATGAAAGCCACACTGGGTAGGGTCCAATGTCTGTAGGTACCCATTCTCGTTATTCCTGGGATCCATGATCATCCTCTCCATTACTTTGCCAACCAAGATAGTCAGGGTTGAGGGGTGATAGTTTGCAGTATCTATTCAGGCACCACCTTTGTGGTGAGGGGACCACTGTTGCTGTACACTGCTCTTTGGGTACATATCCTGTGGTAAGACTGTGAGTGCACAGTAGTGCTATTTGGTGTTCCATTCTTCTTACAGTACTTGTTGGACACAACCCAGGACACCATCTGGTACCATTGATGCTGTGTGGTTGCTAACTGGCTGTTACCTCCGCATCTGCAATGTCAGGGGGCCAGCACTCTGCTGGGATAGATATTTGGCAGTTTGGTGCTGGTGGGGAGTTTGCAGAGAATCCCTTAGGTTGGATGTTGGCAATGTGTGTGGGTTTGGTGTATTGTTTGTGATATTTGAGTACTGCAGAGCATATGTGTGGATTATCACCATGGTTCCTACTATCAGTTAGAACAGCTGTGTGATTATCCTTTGTGTCCTGCACAATTTGTATCATCATAGGTTCATAGGTTCATACTAGGCTATCTGCCCTGACCATGTTGGAGCATAGACAGACTGTGTGTGTCTTTCGACACCCCTTGCAATGTGCATATTATGCCCATTTGGGGTTTACTTTACTAGATGTGACACAGGGATGGCCCCCAGTGTACACCTACTATCTCCCATGCACATGACCGGATTTCTCTTGTTGTGTATAAGTGTGGAGCTCAGCCTATCATGGACTGGGATTCTGTTCCAGAGTGTAAGTAGCCTCTGGGTTATGGACCTGTCCCTCCAGCACATCCTATTTATCTGTGTGTGGAGGTTCAGATATCTCACTGTGGTGTCTCTGCTGGATTTGGAGTTTCTGCAGTGGAGCATGTCCATTCATTCTGGATTGGACATGGCCTTGTACATCAGGCATACATCACCTCTGACTGGGCAGTATGCATGTGAATTGGGCTGTGGTTTCTTCAGCCAGGCAGCAGATGACAAATGTTTGGACCCTTTATCCTCTTGGTGAGGTACATTTGGGTCTTTCTAACTGCTACAGGTGTCGGGTAAGGTACATCCGAACTGGGGCATTGTTCTCAAGTATGGGCTTGATAAGGGAAGAGTATGTGGGCACAGTGACCTCTCTTGATCTACATGTGCATCCTTTCATATTAAGGTGGGCAATATAGCAGGTCTTCCTGGCCACCTTGGCAATGTGAGTGTCATATAACGGGTTACCGTCTACTTGTGTCCCTAGGTCCCTGATTACTTCTTCCGTACATAATGGATTGCCACCTATGTCATACTTTGTGTGTGCCTTGTTTGGTATTTGTTGAGACATTCATACTCTGCAGTGTCTTCAGGAAGGCTGGCTGGGGTTCCTGGGTTTGTGAGGGTGGTCTGTATCAGGCTGCAAACAGGGACACAGTTTGAGCCACTGTTACATGCCCGTGGATAGTCCATGCTGCTTCTTGCTGTGGTATCAACCTGGGGGTGTGGTTATCCTTGACAATTACTGATAGCCACACTCCTACTGTAGTTTGTTCCATGCTTTGGGGCTGTAGAGCATGGTATAATGCATAACCTGGTAGTATTTGGGTGCTCTTCTGGGCCGTGACCCAGGTTTCTGTTAGAGAACAGATATTAACATTCTCCATGCTGAGGTGGGTTTGGTCTGCATGCACCTTGCAGTTTAGACTTCTGGCATTGGGTAGCATTACGTCCAGGTTGTTATCCCTTGTTTTACCTATGGTGGTGGGTTTGTGTTTCCAGCCTTACCTATTTAAGGCACAGTTTGGATGACAACAGCCTTTGCCAGTATCCACACAGCCAGGTGTGCTGGGTGCATGCCATCCCTAGCAGGTGGAGCATCATGTCTTGCTTGGCATGTCATCCCAGGCTGTCAGCCATTTGTTCCCCTTTGCTAACAGCAATACTTCAGCCAATTATTGTACTTGATCTTGTTGTCTTCATAGTGTGGCATCATGCTTGGTGAGGGTGAAATGTTAGGCAGGGTCTTCATGTTTGCATATACTAGATGGTGTTACATTGCTTAACACATGGCAATCATGCCTAAGGTGGTGCTGCAGGGCTGCCTATGTCGGATGCACATACTACACTCCCTGTACATGTTTGAAAGCAGGTTGTGTCATGTTAGGCGTCCCTGTTACTATATGAGTGAGTCAGAGGGGTATCATTCCCAGGGTTCCTACTGAGCCAGTGTATGTGCTATGCGTTGCCTCTTTGCTAAGGCCAGGGCATACTGGGCACGCCTCCTTCTGCCTACTGGGGCAGGCTCAGGTTGTTCCTCCTCCGAGTCACGCTCTGCCTGTGATGGCCTTGGCAATGGTGGGGGGCTGTTTGTCCCAGCCCTATGCTGGTCCTGTTGCAGCTGTTTTCGCAGAATCATATTATGTAGCATAGCACATACCATGACAATTTGGGTACATGTAGTTGGTGAGTACTGCAAGGCTCCACCAGATGTGTCCAGGCACCGGAACCGTGACTTGAGCAGCCCAAACACACGCTCTATTACATTTCGTGTTTGTGCGTGTGCCTCATTATGGCGTTCTTGTTCAGGTGTGTGTGCATTTCTGATGGGTGTCATCAGCCACGGCTCCAGTGCATATCCAGCATCCCCCACTAAGTGACCATGTGGGATGTCCCCATTGGCAAATGTCTGGTACAGCTGCGTCAAATGCCAGATATGGGAATCATGGTAGCTTCCAGGGCAGCCAGCACACACATTCATTATTATGCCCTGGGCATCACACACGACCTGGCAGTTGATGAAGGGGAAGCCCTTGCGGTTAATGTAGGCCCTACCCCGCTCACCGGCTGGTGCTTTGATGCGTATATGCGTGCAGTATATTGCACCCACTACCTCAGGATATTCCGCTATTTGCTGGAAGAGACGCATATTGCTGGCCAATACCTCACAGGAATTGGGGAAATATACATGCTCACCGACACGTGCTGACATGGCATCCAGGAACTGGTGCAGTACCCTGGAAGCTGATGCCTGTGATATCCCCATCATATCACCAGTTGGTCTCTGGAAGGAACCTGTTGCTAGTATTCTTAGGCCAACACATACCTTGGTTTCCACTGGGATGGGTTCCCCTCTGTTGGTTCTGTGTGTGAGGTGTGGCCTGCACAGCTCAACAATTTGCTGCAGGAGGTCTCTGTCCACTCTATAGCGCTCCCCTATCTCCAGCTCATGTAACCCCTGGTAGGTGACCCTGGGCCTGTACACTCTTCTCCGTATCCTCACTGTGGGTTGTCTGGCAGCATTTGCATTGTCACCACCCTCAGCAAGTCTCCTATGTCTCCTTATAACAGCTATGACAGCCCCTAGCTTGTTTGGTCTGAGTGCAGCTTTTTCAGTTTTCACTTCTAATAGCTTACTCCTGTCTTGCAGTGTCTCTTGAGAGAAACATACTGCAATGCTGTTTGCAGTGTTTTAAGTGCTGGGCTGGGCTAGTATTCTACCTGTGTAATTGCCTGCTTCTAATTGTTTTCACCTCCTAGCTCAACCAGTATTCCCTGCTAGCTTCATACTATTTCTTCTGCTTCCTTTTTCCTCTCTGTTTCCTCAGGGGGGAGCAGCACGCATACCAGCAAAAACATGCTCACAGTGGCTACCACGCGCGCACACATGCTTACATGGACTAGAATCTGCTTATTCGGGTTAAAACGTGCGCACACCAGCGCAAACAGGTTTATAGATCTTTACACAGGCTCCTACATGCTTACTCTGCCTTACATGCGCGCACTCTGTCTTACTCACGCCTCCCAGCGCGCACATGCACGCATGCACGTACAGCAAGAAACTTTGGTGTTAGCCACAGTGTACACCTTCCATTTCTTGACTTTCCCATGCTTATCTCTTGACACTCCTCTTTCTATGCTGTGTGACTGACATCTGTCACATACCACTTTGCTCCAATGAGCTTAATTTCTTTCTAACATGCTTCCTACTTCTGTTACTCCCCCTTATCTAACTCTTACACTACATAGAATGTGCTCATTTGCTATGTGACAGTGGGATTCACTATCCTACCACTCATTTACATAGGATTGCCTACTAATGCTTAGTTACGTGTCTTACACTCAGCTTCCCCCCTTAGCAACCACTAAACGGTTGCCATGTTGTTTTCGGTCTGCTAGTCCCTGCATTGTAAATCCATGCATTGCATAAAACCCACATTTGTGGGTTTCAAACCTTTATTTTTATATCTTATATAGCGCAGCCCGTTTGCGCGGGGCTGCGCTGTGTTTAAACCTCGCCGATCGCCGAAAATTTTTTTTATTTTATTTCATGTTTGCATCGAGTTACCGTGCCAATGGCCACATATTTGGCCATTGGCATGCTGCCTGACACATATGCACACTTTATTTGGAGCTGACATGGCTCCATTGTGTTATTTGCAGAAACGTACTCAGTTGTCAACTGAGTACATTTCTGCACATAACACGACTCTTACGCGGGCTGGTTTCAGCTTTGTGGATCACTAATCTACCACATTTGCATGCCTTTCGGCTGCAAGTGAGGTAATTAGCATATCCACGCCCTGCCCATGTAAGAGACGTGTTAGCTGGTCTCTTACACGGTATTTCGGGCTGTTCCTGGATCGCTATGGCTGCATGGAGTCTTACACGACTCTTAGACTCCGTGCAAGCCATCGTGAATCCTGCCCTTTATTTTGTGCCAAACTAATCCTGTTCTGTAACTTTTTATGGTTAGATAGTCAGACGGACAGAGAGATAAAATAAGAAATGAGCTTCTGAAATGTTTCTGATTAGATAGCTAGAAAAAGAAGACAGAGGGATACTATGTTTTCTTCCATTTGTTTGCCAGGTAAATGGGCTGGTCTTCCAATTCTTTTCAGCCAAAAAATGGGTCCAAAAAAGCAAAATAAAAACAGACAGATGCATTGATAAACTTATCAATAGGAAGATATACATACTCATGTACTGCTTAAGACAGCAACATATACAAAGCTAATCACCTTCTAAGGATTTTAAAATTAGATGAGTACATCAAAAGATAGTGGCATAGATGATACTAAATATATCAATAGATAGATAGAGATGGACAGATGGTAAGCAGTTTGTCCCCATACTGGTAAAATGGAATTTTTTTTACATTGTTGCCACTGAAAACATTATTCTGGTTACTAGAACAAACCACGTTGTTATTTAAAATCTAAAGAGCAGGCATATGAGATAAACTTCATTTGCAAAGACATCAGATACCAAGCCTCCACTGCACAGATTCTGAAATAGCATTAGAAAAGCAGGGACTACTACAGCTGCTCGAATTCCACTATCTCGCAGCCAGGGACTCGAACAGCTTCTAGCCTGTGCACATGCTTGAATGTGAATATGCGTTCAGCCAGGCAGCTGCTGCACACTAATTTCTGATGTCATAGGAGAAGAAGTGGGAAGAAGGGCTTGTGTAGTCTAAGTAAATTGGGAACGGGAGTGGGGAGGGGGAGATTAGGTTTAGGTTTAGGGAGGGGGAGGGGAATATAGTATTGATTGACCGGGAACTTTAGGGTTAGGGAGTGGCATAGCTCTCAACTAATCAGGAACAAATCTCAACAGAATCAGGGATGAATCCAGAAATAATCAGAGACAATCAGAACACTTTTAAAATATTAGGACTATTAAAATGAAACAATAACTGAATAAGCGAATGTGAATTAATATACATTTTCTGAAGTAAAAGAAGAGTATAACTCTAATTATTGTCATTGTTTATAAACTGTAATTCCCCACCTTTTTTCCAAAAGTCACCAACTTTAGGAGGGATTAAGAGGGACAGATATAAAATCAGGGACAGTTGAAAAGTTTGGGGAGGGGGATTGGGGATCCTAGGTTTAGAGAGTCATTGTGACTTTAAGTTTAGGGAGGAGAAAGGGGATTTTAGGTTTAGGGAGTGATATGGGACTTAAAGGTTAAGGACTGGGTCAGAGTTTTTAGGGTTAGAATCAAGGTTCTTGCAGGGCTAGAAAAGATTGGACTATTGGAGGGATGCTTAGGTAATGGAAACAAATTAGTGGGAGTTAGAGCAGTTGCCAAAACAGGCAAATGGCAACAAGGATGTGTGTCCCCAGCAAATACGTCTTGAGCACATGTAATAGGCACAGAAAGCTTAGCAGACATTTCCCTGCTATTCTTACAAAAAGTTAAAAAAAAACATGTAATATAGTAACACCATTAAATTAAAAATGATGGTTAATAATGATTGAAGAGTCATTCATTTCAACAGCAACAAATGCTATGCACAACATTATAAACGTATTGCTTTGCCACTGTTCTCTCATTCATAATTATGAGTTATGAGACTGCTGCTTGAATCATTAAACTCAGGCTCTGTATTTTGTTAGAATTATGTTTTTTTCAGAAATTGATTTTATTTATAAACCTTGGTAGGGCACTAATCCTCATAGATCTTTTTCATACTCAGTCCAGAATCACTGTCTGATTAAATGATTTGCTGAGTCACAGACAGTAAGTAAATGAAGGCTGAGTGAATCAAACACCGGACTACAAGAAGTAGTTCTTTAACAGCTCACAGCCTTAATAATTTTCACTAACTACCAAACTACATTTTGATGGAGTTACAGTCATTGCACCAGCCTTATGGTTGAATAAGTTATGCAGACCATGTTAATACAGACATGTAGTTAGGCTGAATTGTGCCTGGGCAATAAGCCCCTCCAAGTTTGAAGGTGAGTGCCAAAAAAAGAAGTCTTTAACAAAAGGTCATAATATATTTCTTGTTTCAGTAGAGTGACTATGTAACAAAAGAAAACATCATCTTCAGATTAAACGTTGAGCTGTTATATATCAATGATAGTTTTTTATTAAAGCACTATAATACTAACTATAGTAGTTTGTTGCTATAGTTCCTAACATGCAAACACCTATTATCATTTATGCAGCCATGATTTATGATTGCATCTGCTTAAATGATTGACAGTAGTCATTGCAAGGCTGACTTGTCATTTCAGCAGTAGTGTTGAATAACCATCTAATAGCTTGTTCCCAGGGCTGCCTCTTCAGCCTACCTATACTATGGCTTTGTGATAATGTATAAAATGACAGTTATGGGATATTTTTACATAAAGAAAAAGGTTGTTGCTGTGGCATTGATGGGTTCAGTATAAACATTGCCATGTTATATCTTGTCTTGTGTCTTCCAGACTAATGAAGATTCACAACCGAGCAAGGAATGGATGACATTTAAATGGATTTATCTACAGCAACACAAATCAGCAATGTATCAGCTTGGATTACAGTTTAAAGAACACATTAAGATTCAATCCACCTAAACACTCTTCCTGACAAACTATTTTCCCAGCGTGCAGACCATTAAAATAGGAACAAAGGTCCTTGTAAAGTAAAAACATCCAGCTAAAAAATCTGGGCATCTAATTAGCATAGCATTTGAATACTACGTAGCACATAAATCTTCACACTTCCAGTAAAAGTTTGGGAAACTTCTGAGAAACATGTTTAAAAAGGAGAGTAACAAAAATGATGGAAAATATGAGCACATTATCAAAGAGACATCGCAAAATCTGTAGACTTTAATGAACTGCATTGCAAAAGTTAACCACACAAGGTCATTTATTTTTGTTTAAGGAAAAGGGAGATATCAGATCTGTGTCATCTTTCTTTAAATTATAGTTGCTAATAATATGTTGGTTATGTTGTGTGGTTTTCTGTGTAATAGACAGCATAAAAAATTGCATGTGATGAAGGGTTTTCAGAATATTATGTGAAGAGGTAAATCAAGCCTGAAAACAGGGACATACCTTCAAAAATAGTGACATCCAGAGCAGGATTAAACCAGGCCTAAAATAGGAACATTCCTCCAAAACAGGGAAAGTTGAGAGGTTTGTCTCATACAATGCTAACCTTCCCTGTATCACATTACCAGATTACACAATTCTCCTTCTCACAAATAAAAGTCATCTTACTATTCTTGTCCTTTTGGGTTACATACATTGATCTATAATATTTGCACTTTACATACAGACATTTCTGACTTTGTCCTGAGTTAGGATGTACTTTATTTTCTTTTAACTTACCATTGTATTAATGTTGTATGATTTTATGCAATAATTTAATTTGTTGAAACACATGTAACATACAGATGCACTATAATTGCAAGCACTGAACTGAAAAAAAATATTTTATGAGATGAAAGACCAGTTTATGTCTATAAATGAAATCTTCTTGGCCTGAGCATTTCTTATTTATTTATTTATTTATTTTCAGTTTAATGACCGGGGAAGTCCACTGGGCCAAGAAGAGCCCATTTTCAGTGGAGGCCCGGGGAGAAAAGCTCCAAGGACATTAACATGAAGGTATATGCACTATATATACAATAATATGATGCCCAAAGAATGAATAAAAATAGTAGTGTACAGATTACATAATTCTTCATAGTTAAGCTAAATAAACATTAAGAGAAATTTTTTTTGTGCAGTTAGAGATTAGAATGAGTAGAAGGTTACTAGGTGGAGAGAAAAAAGGTTGGGGTGAGAGGAAGGTAGTGGAGGTTAAGTAGGAGATATCCAGTTTGTAAAAAGGTGGGAGTGTATAAGGGATTTGAATTTGGTGTGATTTGGGATATTGTGTAGGGATGGGGGGAAGGGAGTTCCATAGTTTGGCTGTGGAGTATGATAGTAGTAATTGGCCAGGTGGCTGGGAAGGTTTATGGATTTGTAGGAGATTTTGATTTTCTGATCTGAGAGAGTGGTTAGGGATATAGGGGGTTAAGGCAGAGGGGAGAGCGAGGCATTTGGATGTGTTGAACACAAGTTTATGGGCTGTGACGAGCTTCAGGAAGTTCAGGTAGTTAGGAAATTCTAACCATTGAAGAGATTGGAGGGAGTTGCAATGGTGGGAAGAGTTTCTGGAGTTGGTTGAAAATTTGCATGTTTTATTGTAGCAGGAGTTTAATTTGTACTGTAGGCAAAGTTGGAGGTTGGTGAGTAGGGGGGCACCATATATTAAAGAGTGGAGAAGGTAGGAGGAGACTAAGGTCTTTCTAGTGGAGCGAATCAGGTAGCAGTTGTGTCGGTATAGGAGACCAAGCTTTTGGTGGGTTTTTTTGACGGCTGTTTGAATATGAATATCGAATTTCAGTTGATTGTTGATGATGATACTGAGGAGTTTAGTGTGTGGAACGGTCTCAATTGGGGTGTTATTTTGGCTAAGTATTAAGAAGGAGATGTCAGATACAGAGGTTCTGAAGGGGGTAAAGATCATTAGTTTTGTTTTGCTTGCATTCAGGGCAAGGTGGCTGCTCTGCCTCCATTTTTCTGTTTTAGTTAATGTAGATTGGGTCTTTTGCTGCAGGTTGGAGGGGGAGTCAGCAGTGCAGATGATGGTGGAGTCATCTGCATACTGGATCAGGGAGGACTCAGGGATAGAGTTATAAAAGTTGTTAATGAATATATTGAAGAGCAGGGGGCCGAGGACTGAGCCTTGGGGAACACCAGTTGGGGTGTGAAGGAAAGGTGAGATAGAAGATTTCCATTTTACAGCTTGCCTCCTTATACTTCTCTGCTATATTGCTCTTGTAATGCTTGGTGAATATTTAGTAAGAGATTGATCAGGAAACCAGCATATTGGGAACAGTCTCCACTAGATGGCTAAGTACACTAGTTAACTCAATATCTACATCAGTCCTCTGCAATGACGCAATATGCTTTCTTTCCCTTACAAGACCTTGAGGTCCTTCCAGCAAATATGACTTATGTGAATGGTGAAGTAATTCCACAATTCTTTGAGTCTTGGCATCTGAAACCCATTCTTCCTGTCCAGATACAAATAAACTCAAGTCCCTTCTGGAATGCCATTGGCCAAATGTATAGCATGCTTTGCTTTCTCTCCCTCTCCCTCTCTATATCAGTTAGCAGACTGGCTAGGGATGTCAGGGTCTGGTGGAAAAAGGAGATGCAGTACTGTGGTGCAAAGTTTATACTCCATGAAGAGCTGAGATGGAAGGGGCTTCTGATATGGCACCTCACTAATAAGCAGCTTGAGCACGGAGCTCTGCTGAGAAAATTTAGTAAGTGGTTTAAATAGTGAAGTGTCAGAACTCAGGACAACTCGTGGAAGGTGAATGGTGACAAACATCAAGAAGGGAATGCCAGCGGGGAAAGGAGAAAATCAACAACAAGAAAACTCACTAATGACTGAAACAGAAAAACAAGGGCTAGAACTGGTTACACTGGAAGCAATATAGCACGAGCTGCTAGCAATGAATAATGCACTGCGAGAAAATCTTGAAAAACAAAAAAAAGGATATACAGAGTGATAGATGGCCTGAACAAGCATGCAATGGTATTACAGGAAATAATGGTGTAGAATGAAGAATTAAAAGCATGGGCAGAAGGAGCAGAGGCCTAATTGCATTGCTTGGAGGCAAACTGAAGGGATAGACTGTGCAGCTGCAATTAGAGGACTATCTAACAAATGTCTGGTATCTCTGAGTATCATATCCTGATTGACAAGACTAATAGGATGGCATGGCAGACATCTGTGGAAAGACAGAGGAGGGTGTGACCAGTAATTGTAAGGTTTTAGACATTTGTACTAAGAGAGAGGATGTTAGTGAAACTATGGAAGCCTCGCAAGAGGATACAAATAGGACATTATGGCATTTCCTACAAAACACATATGTAAAGAAGTGCCTTCATTCTGGTGATGAGAGTGTGCAGAGAGAGGAGTGAAATGGAGACTTTTGTATCGAACAAACTTGTGGATTTGTCTCCATGGAATAATAAAGACATTCAATGCTCCATTGGAAACAATAGATTTCTTAAAAGAGCCAGCTAACCATAGTAAGACACTAGGGGATGCAGAAGGTGAAAACAACATGGGGCAATTGGAGAAGGAACACCCTTTGAAAAGCAGCAGAGAAGGGGCTACTGGATACTTTCCACTATTCAGGAAGCAGTAAAATCTAAGAGAAAGGGCTGAAGCAATCAAAACACTGAGGAAAAAAAGCTACAGAATTTCAATAAATAGGGGAGATATTTAGGTACCATATACTGGTAAAACAAAGAAGCAGATCAAGCAATGGACATTGTTCAGACCATAAACAATTGTGGGCCTCTTGTGTTCCATGGCTGTGTACCCAAAAGTCAAGGAGATAAATACAAACTGAAACAGTTAATTTATCTGGATATTAGGACCTTTAAAGTAAGTACATTGAAAAGACAGTCAGAGAGACTTCTAAGTATAGACCTGATATTCTGTTAAGTTTGCTGTATGTATTCGCCACTTCTTTTCCCTCTTCGGTAACACTCGAATGTATTGAACCAATGAGAGACAGGAAACACAGCAGGTACATATGGGTTGAAGCAGAATGGGGGAAGGGAAGCAGAATATGACATACCCAACAATCTTAAAAGTGAAAGTTATGGAGAGGGTAAGATGAAGAAAGTGTAAATATTAAAATACAAGGGGACTAGAAAAAAAAAGAGTAAGAAAAAGTAGTATGTTGACTGTATTAAACACTTCCCTGAAAGTGGTTACCTTAAAGTAGATGTAAAAAAATCTCTGTAATGGTACACTGTCTTCCTCATGAACTGTATCAAATAGAGAAATGTTAATGGTGACAAGAAGGGAAGTGGGAAGGGAAGTGGCCTCAGAAGGGGACTTCCAATGAGAGGGACAGGGCACAGGCCTAGAGAGTGAAAGCAGAAATGTAAACATCAAAAGAGTAATTAGGGGAAGAACACAGAATAGGAGCTAAGAGTCTTAGTTTATAATGTTGTTCCTCTTCCATTAGTGGCAAAGGTCTCCTCTTAATCAACAAACACTATATTCACGTGAGAAGGGATAGATAAAAAGGGACTCCCTCCAAATGCCATGACTGCATAAAGTGCTGTAATGGTTAAATAAGAGCAAAGGGCATATATAGATTAATTTAGTAAACCACCCGTAGAAAGGGTAGCTGAGACATGACAAGAGAAAAAGAGGAGAAGATAAGAGGACTATCTGGATAAAAAGACATGCAGTTATACATGGAAAAGGGGAAGAAATAACAGAGAGGCACAGGGTAAGAGTAGTGACCCGAACAGACCAATCCAGAAGCAAGGAAGTGCATTGCCAAGGTTATGACAGACAAAGGGGTTGGAGTGTGAAGTGCTGCCATGGTATGATAGAAAAAGAGGTTGGAGTGTGGGGTGCTGCTATGGTTATGACAGACAAAGAGGTTAGAGTGTGGGATGATGCCATGGTTATGACAGGCAAAGGAGTTGGAGTGTGGGGCACTGCCATGGTTATGACGGGCAAAAGGGTTGAAGTGTGGGGGTGCTGTCATGGTTATGACTGAAAAAGAAGTTAGAGTGTGGGGCACTGCCATGGTTATGACAGAAAAAGAGGTTAGAGTGTGGGGTGCTGCCATGGTTATGACAGACAAAGCAGTTGAAGTTGGGGCACTGTCATGGTTATGACGGACGAAGGGGTTGGAGTGTGGAACACTGCTATTGTTATGAAACTCAAGGGGGTTGGATTGTGGTGTGCTGCCATGGTTATGACAGACAAAGGGGTTGGAATGTGGGGCACTGTCATGGTTATGACAGAAAAAGAGGTTAGTGTGGGGCACTGCATGGTTATGACAGGCAAAGGGGTTGGAGTGTGAGGCACTGCCATGGTTATGACAGGTAAAGGGGATGGAGTGTGGGGTGTTGCCTTGGTTATGACAGACAGAGGTTTGGAGTATAGGGTGTTGCCATGGTTATGACAGACAGAGGGTTGGAGTATGGGGTGCTGCCATGGTTATGACAGTCAAAGGGGTTGGAGTGTGGGGCACTGCTATGGTTAGGACAAAGAGGTTGGAGTGTGGGGTGCTGCCATGGTTATGACAGACAAATGGGTTTAGTGTGGGGTACAACATTGAGAAGCATAGACACCCATCAGTCTGATGAGCCTGATCTGCAAGGGCATGGAACGTATTATCATGGAACTTATAAAGAAAGACATTGGCAACCTTAAAACACTGGACCCCACCCAGTTTGGGCTCGTGAAGGGCCAAACATGTCTCCTGAACCTGATTGACTTCTTCTACTCAGTCTCCAGAGCCATGGACAAGGGTAAGGCAGTCCACACAGCCTATCTGGACCTCGCCAAGGTCTTTGACACCAGCCCCCACTCTGGAATCATAGATAAACTTACTAAACTGGGCATTAATTCCTATGTCACTTGATGGGTTGCCAACTAGCTTACTGACAGAACCCACACTGTAAAAGTAGATGACCCCAAATCCAGCTCCAGACAAGTGACAAGTGGAGTACCTCAGGGTTCAGTCCTGGGACCTCTCTTGTTTGGCATCTACTTCTCTGAAGTACAGGTCAACGCTAAGGGACTCTGGTTAACAAAGTTTGCAGATGACTGCAAACTGGGAGCCATTATTGAATCCCCAAATGATGTGGATACTCTACAAAAGGGCCTTACAGAAACAGATGCTTGGTGCCAGAGCCATGAGCTCAAGCTCAATGCCAAGAAATGTATAGTTATCCCCTTTGGGAAAAACATGTACCCATGAATTACCAGATAGGTGACTACACTAAACACCGAAAGTGTGATAAGAGACTTAGGCACACAAGTGGACAGTAGTCTCACCTTCAATAACCACATCACCACAACAGTCAGGAAATCCTTCTGTGGCATACCTCATCACTAAGGGCTTTTCATCCAGAAAAAAGGAGGTCATTGTCCCACTGTACTCATCCCTCATTAGACCCATTATAGAATACAACGCCTCACTTAGTATGTACCTCTCAAGACATCTGCAACAACTGGAAAGGCTGCAGAAATATCTCACTAAAAGAATGACAAGCCTAAAGAAAATGCCCTATGCTGACCACCTTAAAAAACCCCAGCTATACTCTGTCGCATATTGTCTACTCCGTGGCGATCTCTGCTTAACATACAAGGCCATGTCCAACCCAGAAGTGTTGAAAATGCTACACTTAAAGAAATCCCAATCCCTCAGAGCCACACACTCCAGGGATCTAAACCTTGACAGCACAATAAACAAAACATAATGGAGGGATAGGTTCCTGACCCAGAGACTCCCCAGACTCTGGAATAGACTGCCTATACATGTCAAGCAGAGCGCCTCTTTGGCCCTCTTCAAAAAGAACCTTGATGATTGGATGGGAGAAAGGAAATTCACCCCGGGGATCATGTCAGTCACCCTGCTAGACAGGGGTGCAGGGAAGTAAATAGTGTGGGAAGAAATAGCCAGGGAATTGTTATGACTAGGCTTGTATAGGCCCTAGGGTAGATAGCCTACTACCAGTCTATGAACCTTTGAACCTATGAAGGTAGAAAATTGATTATGTAAATATGTATATAGTTACTGGGGGTAAAGGGGGCCAGGATCCACATGCAGCCAAGGTACAGATGGGGAAAAAGGCACAGCAAAGGCAAAGATTAATAGGAAGACAATGGAATACAGAAGACATTTTTCTAATCAGGAAAGGAAGAGAACATATAGAAGAAAATCAGAAGGGAAACAGTGAGAAGAGGAGGCTAGAATATGATAGGGGGATAGTAGAGATGATATCCAGTGATGGAATGTAAATGTGCTAGTGGAAAAGAATAACAAGGACAGAATAGTGGAGAAATAATGCACTTACTGAATGGAACCACAGGAAATTAACAGGTGGAGGAGAAGGTGAGTGACCATTCTAAAAAAGAAAATACATGTTTGATTTAGCAGGGAAATTCAAATATAGGGAGCATAGGCTGGCAGGAACAAAAGGAGTAATAGAAGGGGTGAGGATCACAGTAGTGGCAGCATATTTCCCACTGAGGGTAACAATAAAAACATTAAGAAAGTTATTGGCAGAGGCAGCTAAATTTCAAACAGAGAGGTCTAAGAAACAGAAGGGTACAAAAGAAAGGAAGATTCCTAAGAGATTTTCTAAAATCAGTAGGAATGATAGATGCCTGGAAGTTAGGAAAGCAATATAGGAAAGTTGGTCATTTCACATTTTACTCCCATAAGCATTATAGCTGCACCAGACTAGATAGAGGATATATTACTGTGGAGTATAAATATTTGGTGGATTTGACAACAATTGAAACACTAATATTATCAAACCATGTGATAATAGGAATACAAATAAAGGGAGAAGGAGAAGAAACACTGGCAAAGCACTGGCGACTGCCACGGCACTTATTAGAAAGAAAGGCATACAGGGAATGGTTTGCGTAATTAATAGAAAATTAATTAACTGTGAATAATGAGGATATAGAGGGGGTACAGGATGCAATAATGGCCAGAATAAGAAGGGAAATACAAAAAAATAAAAATAAAAATGTATTAGAATTAGCAATATGCTTTAATAGAAGAATTGACAAACATACAAAGAAGAAGAAGAAGAAGAAAAAAGAGAGGCACTCATGGTAATAAGGGGACAGATTCTAAAAATAGAATACCAAAGGATTTGGAATACGAAAATTGCCACAGAAAACTTGTACTTCAGTGCCAGCTCCAGGGCTATTAAAGCACTGGCTGTCAAACTGAGGCAGCAGGAGGTGGATGAGATATTTATAAAAAAAAAATAGAGAAGAACTGGCAGAAGTGACACTGGAGAGGAATTTGTCAAGCTTCAAAGAATACTAGTAAGAGTCATATAGAGATAGTCGAGGTGAGAAACTCAGAGAGGATGAAAGAGGGACAAGTGCTAATTCCCAGATATGGTAACAATTCAAGACTAATGTAGATGCTTATTGTGCCTCTGTTTGTGTCTGTAGAACAAGCATTTTTGGACCATAACATAAACATGCTAGAAATGGTGAAACTAATATGCAGAGAATACCTACAGGATGAAGAAAAGCTGAAAGTGGCTTGGGAAAGGATTGCGAAGTTAAAAGCAAAAGGAGGACTAGGAACACCAAATCTACAAATGAACCTACAGGCTTGCATAATCACAAATATATTGAGAAAGATATACATTATCAGACAGAATGGAAAAAAGATGAACAAATCTGAAGATATGGGTGGGAAGAGCATAATAATAACCTTAATGGAAGTATGGAAAGAAAAAATAAATTTAACATTGATAAAATAGACACAGAAGGTGTTTAGGATAACATGGAAAAATGCCAAGGAGAACAAATGAATAGAAAGAGTAGAAATGATAGAAGGTATGCAGGAAGATGGGAGAAATAATAGTCTACGGAGACAGTGAACTAAACAAAATAAGGTAAGGTTCTGGCCACAAATAATGATAGGAGAAAGACTGAAAATGTAAAGGCAAATACAACAAGAGTTCAAGTTAGAAGACATACTGGAATGCAAGTAGTAAGTGGGGAAAAGCAGGTGGAGTAAGGAGTAAGGTGATGGGAAGAATAGGAGGAGAGAAAGAACTTTCACAACTGATACAGGAGATAGACATGCGAAGGAGTGAGGGAAGAGAGACAAACGAATTAATCAGCATAAGGAAAATGGCCGTCAGAAGAGAACAGTAAAGAGAGTGAAAAACAGGGAGACAATGGGAGCAAGGGAGAGGGATCAACATTAGAAATGAGGAATGGGGAGAAAGAATAAATATTCCAAGACATGCGTCAAAAGCACACAAGTTTAAAAATATGCCTGGAAGTGCCTGCACTATTTGTATTTTTATACCCCAGATAGGTTAGGCAAGAGGTTTACAGAAGCAGATAGTACATGCTGGAGATTTAATGAGAAAAGAGATACATGGATGTCTATATTTTGAGATGTAGGAAGTTAAACTGATTTATGGAGGAGGTCAAAGCATAATATAATGGAAGCTTGGGGATATAAGGGAGCTGTGACTGAAATTTTCTATTTTGGGTATGAGAGGATGAGCCCATCAGGGGTAAAATAGATAAATAGCACTGCTTATATAGAAAGAGGAGGCCCCACTCCCCAACAGGAAGAGAGGTGGATGAACTAATGAATGATCTAGAAGAGGAGGAGAGGAAAGCAGATGGGGGAAAGTGGGGAATAAACACAAAAGAAAATGGAATACATGGTTAATGGAAACTGGGGAAAAAGGGGGAGGAGGTATTCAAGCACATGTGAAATGCTAGGAAATGCTAGGAAAAGGAGGACCCTGGCTGAATGGGGAAGGCTTGTAAATATAAAGTTAACAGCAAGGGTTGGTGGTAGTATGTAAATAGGCAGGGAACAAATTCTATGAAAATAATTTTAAGAGATGGTGAAAGGCACTACATATGAAGAAATAAGCTAAGTTTTGAGGATATAAAAGTGTATTGGAAGCAGGTAAACCAGAAAACAATGAATATCAGAGACACACAGGAACTGACAAAGTAGACTCTGTGAAGAAATAAAGCACCTACGACCTAGAAACAAAGAATATTTGGTAAAGGGCCATACTGACTAAGTCTATCTGGAAAGGTGGCTTTGACTCTAAGGACATGTGTAACAATGTTATGATCCAATGGCAAAAATACCCTTGTAAGTTTTTGTAGTATAGACCTTTGATATGATTCTCTTAGTTGGTTTTAGTTTTATACCATGTGCATTGTATTAATTCAAATATTTAGAGTGAGAATCCTAGTATTGTTAAAATACTACAATAGTTGAATTGTGTAATACCAGTGTGGTGCTTTTGTTAAGAAAACAGATGAGGGTGTGGTCTGGTCATATGCTGAACTACCTGTATGACTGTCATGTGGATTAGAATATTAAGTGGCCAGCCACTGCAGCAAATGTTAAAGGTGCACCATAATTGGAGCCATAAGATAAATGTACAATAAAAAGTTATTTGTTAAAAAAAAGACATGGGGTGTATTGATCCATTAGCCAAAGGTCTCTCTCTCTCTCTCTCTCTCTCTCTCTCTCTAACCAAATAAAGCGAAGCTTCTTCATCATTCATACATGGTATTCTACCTGCCCAATTTTCTGTATAAACTTAGGGCAACTTAAAATGCAGGTAATCCCATAATTCTCTGCAAAATATGCAAATATGTGCTCTGAACACTCACATCCATTGTGGAAACAAAATTAAATAAACAGCACACACTCTTGCCAAAGGTGTCTCACAAACAACAAAAATCAAGGCTTAAAAACAAGATGTGAGCACACCAACAAAGCTGAGAAAAAGCCAAAAAACTTCCTAAAACACTTCTTTATTACAAAAGGATGAGTGTTTTTGGGGGTTACCGCTTCGTCAAATCCATATAATAAAACTCAAAGTAAAACACTTATACAAGTTAAAATCACATATAATTAAATAATCAAGTTCACCTTCTGCTAATTAAAGCTGACCTTAAAGGAATACTAGCATTAAGCCCCGGAACTTTATGTGCTTGCAGGACTATAATCCATTTCACTTCCAAATTCTCCAAGTAATTATTTACATTACCTCTTCTCATACCAGGTTTAACCAGTTGTAAAACTCTAAAATGGAAAACATTATGCCCTGTTTTAGCCATATGTACTGCCAATGCATTTGTAAGGACTTTGTTTCTGATATTCCCAACATGTTCCAAAATCCTTTCCTTAAACTTACGCATTGTCTTGCCCACATAAAAATGTTGGCACTCCATGCAAGTTGCTAAATAGACCAGACAATTACTATTGCATGTGGCAGACAACCTATGGACAAATTCTCTCCTAGTAATGGGGTGAATAAACACTTGTTCTCTGACTATAAAAGCACATGCTTTGCATTTACCACAAGGCAGAGTTCCTAGTCTTGGCAAAGAATCAGTCACTGCAACCTTAGGGCCATAGCATAGCATCCTTTTCAAATTCTTGTTATTTCTAAATATAAAACTCAGATGAGACCCAACTACCTCACTGGTGGCTTCATCCGCTAGTAATATAGGCCCATTTTTCCTAATGATATCACAAAAGTCAGAAATATTACTAGAATAGGTAAATAGCACTCATCCTTTTGTAATAAAGAAGTGTTTTAGGATGTTTTTTGGCTTTTTCTCAGCTTTGTTGGTGTGCTCACATCTTGTTTTTAAGCCACTCACATCCATTGCCAGAAAACAGAATCTAAGAGATGCCATGCTTGTTGAGTATTGTCTGTGGCTTCACTGCACATGCTCAGATCTTGTGGAAGTTAGTTTCATAGTTTCCACAAATCTATAGGGCCGGTCTGCCATTGTCTCTAGTAAGTAATTACTTTCATTAAGCATGAATAAACTCACCCCACTTTTTCTTCATGTCCCCTCACTTGATATTAATGGAACTATTGGACTGCATCACTCTTTGATACAAACTTGCTTGATCTATATATTTACCTGTCTTTTGTCTATCAATTTATCTGTGTTCTATCATTTTATCTATCTACAGTATCTATCTATCTATCTATCTATCTATCTATCTATCTATCTATCTATCTATCTATCTATCTATCTATCTATCTATCTATCTATCTATCTATCTATCTGTCTATCTACCTGTCTGTCTATCTAGCTGCCTATCTATTTATTTGATTATCTCTCTATTTATTTATGTATTTACTTACTTTAGTTCATTATAAGCTCATTTACATTCCCACTTAGCCCTGGCCACCTTTCTCCATCTCTAGAGCACTGTCTGCCTTTCTCAACTCCCCGGTGACTGTCACATAGTAGCAGACCACTGCATTCTCTGAAATTTGCTTTTTCTAGCCAACACTGTTTCACAACTACATCCAAGCTGGTGCAGTCTGGCCATTCATTCTTATAAAAATCATTACTTAGGAGCATCCTTGTTAGACATATAACTGCTCCCTTGTGTCTAAGCTCAGCTTTGTAGGTTATCCACCATGCCATCTGTGTTGATACTAGTATATTCCATTAGATTTGTGCCAGATGTGTTAGTCTTCTCATTTCAAGACTCCAACATTAGATGCAAGGTATATGTTGCTGGCAAGGTCTTGCCTGGGTCATCTCTAATAGTGTAGAAGTATCACATTAGCATGAGATGGAATCTCTAGCTCTTGAATAGAAGTTTAGCTACAGTATGGATACCTAATAAACTCAATAGAGGTTTATGATCTGCCTACAGCTGAAAATGTCAGTGAATGGGGAAATCTCTGAACTTTTCATATCCCTAGGTCACCTCTTATTCTATCTGCATATACTGCTAATTGGTCTCATATAATGACCTAGTTTCATATGCAATAGGCTTCGATCACTCCCCACTGTATATGAAGATACAGTTGTAAATAATTTCAGTTTTTTTTTTTTTTTTTGAGAACACAAAGTTAATACTTTAGTATTTGAAAATACCTGTTTTATCTAGATGACTGCTTTCTGCTGGGAACTGCCTTCTTCTTTGAGAGCTGGCCTCATGATGGTTTGTCTTTTCTGACCAAACACAGAATGCATTTCTCCAGATGATTAATCATTCCAAAGATGCACTGACCTTCTGTAATATATAACAGGTCCTTTATCTTCAGGGCTCCAACTGTTTTCTCTGGGTCAGATCTCACTCATTAACAGGTAAGATATACATGGGACAATTTTAGCAATCTTGCTATCAAATATATCTCATCTCACAAATTAATTTATTCAAAAACAAAAAACAAATGCTATTACCAAAAATATTGGGGTTACTTGCTAGATATAATTCTTGACAAATAAAATTTGCCTACAAATTGTCATGAAAAGCTAACCTTTAAATAAGAAATGAATGTAGTATAACCAGTCTTTCTTGCATCTTCTCCCTTTTCTTAGTATATGTGTAACTAGATATTTTCCCTAAACATACAAATAAATGGTTAAATTTCTATTTTTACTTTATATATATAGACTATCCCCATTCTAACTATCCCTTATGAGACCAAATGAACATAAGAATTCTCATACTTTACTTGACGATGTAGTGACTTCTTGTGTATATATTGTATATATATATATATATATATATATATATATATATATATATATATATATATATATATATGTGTGTGTGTGTAATTTTCTTGGAATGAGATTGTTGTCTGTTTTCTTTAGATAGGTATTTGTATTGTTTATTTGTGTTTTTGAGTTATCGTATTGTTGTTATTATTTGGAAAAAGAAAATTGAAATAAAGAGATTTTGGAAAAAAAAAACAGGTAAGATATGAATGAAAGCTTTTACTTCACTTTTCCTCCACTCACATTTTTCAGTATTCTGTGTGATACATGCTTTCTGGATCCTGATTAATACAGTTTGTAGTCTGGTATCATGGTCTCTATGTGCACTTTCCCAGAAGAGAACATCACTTATATGGCAAACTATACAAGAAAGTTTGTCTATGATGTCTGAATTACACTTCAAGAAATGTTTAAAAAATGGAGCAATATGAATTGATAGTCTGTTAAAGAAGTAGTGACCAAACAGAATACTCACACTGCAGAATTCACCAAAAGCGCACATCAGTAATTAGCCTGCTGAACACTTGTGCATTAGCTAGCATTCCAAGTGTCTGTTTCACAGATCGCAAAATGCATTTCAAAATACTGAAGGATGGAATTTTCCCCTTCTTCACTGTTGTGCGATCTTGGATTTTAGTATATATAATTAGCAGGGGGTGTGGGGGGTGCATCCCCCCACACACATAAGGGGTACAGAGGGGCTTTCTCCCTGCATTAAAATGCTTTCAGTATTTTGAGTTTTTAGTATTTTGGGATTCAGTCTTTTGTTTTTTTCAGTCTTCTGAAGTAGACCCATATATGGCTAGCTTTCAGCTAGAACATTCTGTTTCTGCATGCACCAATGATGTGCATATAGTTGACTGTCTACATTTACCTAACAGTTTTTTTTTAAGAAAACTCTAGGTTTCCATTTTTCAAGTAACCTTGTCAGAAGCTTTATGTGAGAATTTAATTACAGTGTTATACTTTTTGACTTCAAGAATGAATGGTATTTTTGTGAACACAAGCATGCGTAAAGAAATCCCGCTATTTAGGTATGCATATGACCTCTGTGTGAATGCAGTAGTTGCCGTGCATTTAACTTCTTTCTCTGTCTTAAATAGAGATTCTGATCAGATAAGCACATTCTGATTCTGCTGCTGTTTCTTCTCCCTGGCAGTTAAACATCAATGACTTTTTTCACTGGCAATGCAACTATCTTTAATGCTAGTTGTACAGGTTTGTTGAGTGAATTAGTCTCTCTGCCTTGGGGTAAGAACCTGAACACAGCATTCTTAGTCCACAGACTTTTTCTCAGGTCATCGAGTTCTACTCTTTGGGAAATGTGAATCAGATTTGAGTCTTACACATGCCTTGATCAGATATTCTAATCCTTGTTTCTCACTACCCTCAAGCTGGGATCAAAATTAAGATTTCCTTATATGTTCTTGGTGTTTTTCTAAACGAATCATCTCTCATTGCTTTCTTAGCTTGCTGAGACTTGACTTTATAGCACTGCTCTCACAAATGTGCAGAATTTATTGCTTCACAGTGAAATGTTCTTTGAGTGCATAATGAAAATAACTGAATGCGATATTAATATTGTACAACAGAGCACATTCACCTTTCTAGATCACATCATATTAGGTGTGTAACAGTCTAGTACTATATTACATTTATATATGTATACAAAATCAACAGCAATGAGGATGATGTAAAAGGTTCAAAAAGATTCACTGGTGAGATTAAGCAGAAGAACATCAAATCTACCTGGCCTTTCCTGATAAGTTCTGCTTTTGTTTTTAATGTATATGTAATTAATCCTTTGCAGATAGAATCAGTCAGACAAAGTACTAAGCAGAGATACCACTTAGTAGTGTAAACATTGGCTTTAGGTGATATGGTCATATTGACTAATGCTGATGTGACACCTGACCCCAAGCCAAGTGAAAATTAGAAAGAAAGTAGGGGGGGGGGTGATGATGACAGCAATGACCAAAATAAGCTAATTTACCATATTAATTGCTCACAGGTTAGGAGGTTGACATAACGGTTAAGGTGCTTACCTTACAAACACAATGTGTAGGGTTTGATTCTCACATGGGACAATTGGCTAGGCTTAAAATGGCCCACAACGGCAGTTAGCCTAGTAGTAATCTATGAACCTTGACAAATGCAGTACTGCAAACTAAAGCAATCAGTCCCAGCATAGCTCATATTATACTGGTTTGCAATGTCATCATAAACTGCAAAGATCCAAGAAAGAGACAAATACAAATGCTTGCATTTTAGCATATTTTATGTTGTACAGCTAGCTAAAACTATCTCTTGTTAGCCACAGCATGAATATTGTATTATAAATTATTGTAGGCAGTATAGATTGTGTTACAGAATGATTGACAAATAGCATGGACACTGACTGACTACAAGCAGCCATGTCCCAGGTGCTGGAAGACTACTGTCTCACAGCAAGGGACTCGAGCACATTCAAACATTCAAACTTGACTACATGTTCGGACATGGTGCAACAGACATTCATAGAGAGAGGACATCATCCAAACAAGTAGCCAGTTCAAGAAAGGTAACTGCTGCAGCTGTGTGGAAGAAGTGCAGCCTATGGTTTCAGGCAGCAATCAAGTGGGGCATTTAGGATTAGAGTATTAGAAGGAGATTTAGAGTTAAGTTTTAAGAAGTGAGAGGGGGGCTTAAGGTTAGGGGAGCAATCAGGGATTTTGGGATTCAAGACAGTGGAGTTTTAGGTTCAGAGATCAATTGGGGACTTTAGGGTTACAGAACAGAGGGGGAGTTTTATGTTTAAGAAGCAATCACATAATTTAGGGTTAGGGAGCAGGATGGGAGTTTTTGGTTTAGGAAGTGATTGGAGAATTTAGGATCAGAGAGTGGTAGCAGAGTTTTAGGTTTAGGGAGTAATCAAGAGCAGGTTTAGGAAGAGAGCTGTGGCCAAGATGGAGAGCTGTCAGCAGCACTGAAACTTTGCTTATTTTGATTTATTCCAACAGGATTTTTTTATTTAAAAAAAAATAATTTTAAAGTCTTTTTTCACTGGAAAGGTGGTGCAGCGGTTAGCGTTGTCATTTCACAGCAAGAGGTTCTCCCATCCGATTCTCGGTTGGAGCGCCTTCTGTGTGGAGTCTGCATGTCATTCCTGCAGTCAAATGACATATTTTAGGGTGCAGCGGTTAGCGTTGTCATTTCACAGCAAGAGGTTCTCCCATCCGATTCTCGGTTGGAGCGCCTTCCGTGTGGAGTCTGCATGTCATTCCTGCAGTCAAATGACATTAAAGACATGCAGGTAGGTGCAAGCGTGAATGGGTATGCCTTTGTTGAAGGTTGGGCATCGGGCTGGCAACTTAGCACTGCAAAATCCACTGCCAATCATGAACGGACCAGAGTTCTGCTGTGGCGACCACTAACTGGGAAAAGCTGAAAGACTTTTTTAACTATAAGATTTTTTACAGAAAACTGTAGTTGGTGATTTTTATGTTACTTTTTTCTGTCACATCAACTTATTGCTTCATTACTACAATGAACCACTTGAAAGGAACGATACAGGAATCTTTAATGAAGAAAAAACTGCAGTCTATACTAACTAGTATCCAAGATCTTGCATCATAAATAGATAAACTGGAGGTCAAAATGGACAATTTTAAAGAAGAAAATAAACAGTTGGAGTTATTAAATGAAGTGATTAAACAACAGTCACAGCAAATAACAAATGAATAAGCAGTGAATGACATGGATGGGAGAGTGGCTAAAAATGAAAACCACATTGAATTTATTCTCAAGCAAAATTCTGAACTTGTAGAAAAAAATAGAAGATCTGGAGAGTAGGTCAAGAAGAAATAATATAAGAATCTGTGGTATACCAGAGAGGGAGGGAGGGGACAACATGGTTTTATTTTTAAACAACTGGCTTCTTAAGTTCCTAAACTTACCTGAAGCTCTCTCATTTAGAATTGAGAGAGCACATGATCTCTCTCAAACACACCACTAAAAAACAGTCCACCTTCTCCTACATCAGTTATAGTGAAATTAATGGCAGGTCAAGATAAAGACTTAGTTATGAAGACAGCCTGGGCTAACACACCTATAAAATAAGAGGCAACTCCATAAGATTTGATGACTATTCCACTTCTGTTATGACAAATAGAAAGGCATGAGTTCCCTTTGTAAAGAGCTTAAAGAAAGTAAACATCAAAGCACAGATTGTGCTCCTGGTTAAACTAAAGATTTTTGTACCTGAGGAACAACAGACATTTAACATTTTAAATGAAGCAGTGGATTTTGTACAAAATAAACTTCTAGACAAAACTGAAGATACGGCTGGGTACTGTCAATCTTAAAGAGGCAAGCCACAAGAAATGGATGGAATTGAAAAGAAAAAGTAAAAAACCTAGAGACAAATGACTGAACATATAATAGACAAGTCATAAGTTGTTAATATAATTTTGTTCTCATTAACTTCTAGATAAGATTATCATCTGAAACAAGGTAAAAGTTTGTTTTTGTTCTCATAGATAATGTTTAATACACAGTTATTTCTTCAATATGATAAATCTGTAGGCTACTTTTGAATAACATGAACAAAAGTTAGAAGCCTAGTTCTTTTGGAATTAATAGTAAAATAAATAGTAGCTTAAATGTCTCATTATTTTATAACACATTTAAATGGTATAACATATCAGTTGTGTACTAAAAATAAGTAAATAGATATTTAAAGAAAGGCATGTTCTGTAACATTGAAACTTTAAGGATGTGTGATATGTGTAGTGTGAATGTTTTTTCTTTCTTTTTATCTTTCTCTCTCCCTCTTCCTTCTCTCCTACTAAATATCTAGTTGTTTAAATGGTTATATGGTTTGTATGGAAGAGTAGACCTGCTTCCTTAAGTGATTTTAATGTTAAGTGAATGCTTTACTTATTTTTTATGAAACAGCTTTATTGCTAATTTTTCATGTAAAAGTCCATTTAAAATTACTTTTTATACTGCTGAAGCTCACCAGATGCAGTCACGAGCATTTTACAACTTTAAAAGTGAAGCTAAAAGCTGTTTTTCCTACTTGAAGCATAATTAAGTGATGTTTAAGCCTTAGAATGAGTCTTGAGCTGTTTCTCACTCACAGAAGCTCCATAATGATGTTTTAGATTTGCTGCAGCACCAAAAAGAACTTTCAGACCTTTAAACTTCATGTGAAACAAGAAATACTTTCAAAAGATCACTGAGGCAGAAAAGAAGACTAAATTAAACAAGATGAACATTAAATATAAAGTTTTAGTATACAAAATTAAAAAAAAGGTTGTAAATGAAGCACTTAAAAAGCTTCTTTAGTGTTTTTTTAGTAAAGAATGGTGTGAATATATGTTTATCAGTATGGAAATGTATCTTTGAATCTATTTGAACTGCACTGACTTTACTGTGCTTTTTGTCTTGTTGGTTAAGTTTTGGTACTCTGCAGATGCAACTTGTTCTTTTAGAAGCTTCACATAATGAGCATGAGTTATATGATTTTAAAAATAGTAAGTTAGTAAGCAAACTTTTTAAATATGCATAGTAATTAATACATACAAAAATGAACTTCAGAGTAATATATTCTTTTATATACCGAAATTATACTGTGACATGTAAGTTATATAGCAGACAATGCTATACTATTTTATACCTACATTTGTGATTATGCAATACAGAAAATGCAGTTTTTAATTGTTGTTAATAATGCAATGCTTAAATGTAATTACTGAGTATAACAATAATACTGAAATAGATGCATTGGTAGGCTAATGCATATACTTGTTATAAGGAAACAAGTTATGTATTTGTCTCTTAACATAATTAGTTAGAAATATATCATTTTCATTCATTCTGATACTATATCTAGATAGAGTTGATGCTTTCTATTTACATTTTATGCATAAATAGCTATTTGTATACATATTTATGAATGACAATACACTAGTGTTTGGTTTGTCTTACATACAAACTAAATACATCATTGAGTATGACAAATAGTTGATTGAGCTAATTTGAATTATATAAAATACTTCATTGGTGTCTAAATACATTTTATATGTATTGATTATATAGAGTTACACACACACACACACACACACACACACACACACACATATATATATATATATATATATATATATATATATATAGATATAGATTTTTTTTTAGATAATACATAGTTAGACTTATAGTTATTTACATCAGTTGCAGTCAGTTCATTAGTACTTTAATTTTTCTGTTTAAGTTCATGTTGATAGTATCAGAGGTCAGGCTATATAGAAGTTATGATATAAACGACTCCTAGTATTACATGCTTATGTCAAAAGCTGACGTTATCTTATTATAGTTTTATATCATAATAAATACTAAGTTTCCTGTGATTTTGGTTGTAGATATTCTGGTATTTACATAGTTCAAAGGAATAAAACCAGAGAATAGTATCATTAGACAAGATGGGGTCTTGTCAACATGGTTTTGTGATGCCAAAAAGACTATATATCATTCACAAAGTGGAATTCAGGAATTGATAATAGTATATTATGATCAATTTAAACCTAAAATGTATATAATTATCTAAAAAGAGGTTTTGACAACATAGTAATGTGAAAGAAATAAGCCTATACATTCCATATTGGTGATATCAAGGATTCTAAAGGTACTATATTATTTGTTTACATGTGTCTACTTTGATTAACTGAAAACTCATTTCACTGACTTTCAAAACACTCACACCAAATCGCTGAAAGCTCAAATCACTGAAAACTCATATGTATATGCCCTTTTTCCCACTGTAGTGCAATCCTGGAGTTGGTATATACAGTTATGGGGTGTAGGAGGGGCACAGGCCCCCACATTGAGGGGAGTGGGGGGCATAGCCTCCCCACCTACTTTTGGTTTTATATCATTAGCTTTCAGTGAAATGAGATTCATGAATATAAAAGCTAAGTAGGTAGGGGGCTAGGCCCCAACCCCCAACTATATATATATATATATATATATATACATACATATATATATATATATATATATATATATATATATATATATATATATATATGCTAACTCCAGGATCACACTACAATGGAAAAAGGGCATATACATTTTATTTGCCCAACAGTACTTACATTCAGTGAAGTGTGATTCAGTGAAATGAGTTTTCAGTGATTTGAGCTTTCAGCAATTTTTTGAGGGTGAATTGAAATTCAGTGAAACGAGTTGTCAGAGAATAAAAGTAGACCCTTTAGATGTATAAAAGTCATAAAATATGTTATTAGACGAGCTTTAATAATAATATAGTCTTACTTAAACAGTTGGATTCTGTATATGTAGAATAATATTAATATTATTTAACAAGGGTAGTTTTGCAGTTTTTAACGTATTGAGCTATATTAGGCACACGTACTGAAATAAAGTTAACATGTTTGAACTAACTAAACTGAGTGAGTTTGAATATATCATTTAAAACAGATGTTAGCATTCACACAGAAGTAGTAGCAATAGGATAAGGCTAGATGGTTTATGGTTAGGTTGGAGAGGAGTTTGTAAGATTACATCATCAAACTAGGAATGAGTTATTTTGTGATAGGGAATATATTTGTTCTTAGTATTAGTTTATTTTGTATTTGTTATTAGCTTTTTATCTATGTCAAGGCGTGTTATAAAAAGAAATACTATTACCTGTTTTATGTCTAATGTCATATTAATATATAAAACTTTATCTAATATAAATGGCAGGTTATAAATGTATGCCATTTTTTACTGAATACATTTTTATTTATTTTTCAGAAACATAAATATATATACAGTATGTATATCAAAGAAATATTTACATAGTCAAGGCTTAAAGTGGAGAAACAATTCCAAAGACAAACATTACAAAACCAACTATTTACACAGGATGTCTGTACTTGAAAAACTTTTGTTTTCTTGAATGCATCTTTGAATAAGATTATAATTTATTACAGTCTTCTGTTTCTACCACTTCATTTACTTTTTGTGAGGCAATGCTTAAGGAAGTAGATCAGTCTGTTCTTTCCTTGATTGTTTTCAATTCCAACTGCAAGACTGATAAAGCCATGTTCTTGAAACATTTAAATAGCAAGGAGACTCCACAAAATTACATATTTTTGCCTTGGAACACAAGGCAGCACAGGTGTATTCAACAACACTAGAGGTTTTGTAAGTTGGAAATTATCAGTGAACAGTGCTGTAACAAATAGTTAATATTTTCTCAGTATTGTTTAAGTAAATGGCTTTCATAGAACATGTGTTGCCAATTGGCTATTGATTGTGATTTACACCTCCAGCACCTATTTTCTTTATTATATATTAGTTCTAATTTGTGTGGTGTTAAGTATGTTCTATGTATAAATTGCATGTAAAAAGTTGCCAATATAGTGATAAAAATGTTAAATTTTGAAGATGTAAGAATTATTTTTTTTATCTTTATCATCTGGCATTTTACCATTAACTGTTTCATAGCATTTCCATATATTTTGTTTATTATGAACTCTTGTTTCGTTAACTAAGTTGCACAAGACTGATAAAATTCCTTTCCTATTTGTGGGAAATTTCATCAGCATTATTAACTGCTCTATGAACTTAGGAACCTTTTCCCTAACAGACCTCTGCATTATTGCCTGTTGGTTTAAAACTGTTTGTCTTAATCCCTGGAGTGGTAAGCACGTGTTATTTTCAAGGTTGAATTAACTAATAATTTGCTCTATCATTAGTATTTTATTAGTGTTTATCAAGTGATGTCAGTAAATTAGACCATTCTTGCTAAGTGTTTTAACTGCTATTGAGTCCTGAGTTATAACACTATTTTGTGTATATGCTATTTGGAATATGTAAAAAGCCTGTGCTTTTATATTCAGATTTTTCTTTACAAAGTGCATAAAAGACTTTATGGTATAGATAATGTATTTAGAATTTATATTTTTGTGTTTCCCTGTTGCCATATATTCCTTCAATAACCAAAGTAATCTATTCAATACTATTTCCATATGTTTATTTATTGTATCGTGAGTGTTTTTTAACCAGATTTTTTCATATACTAGTTTCCATGTGGAAATATATTCTTTGTTTAACCATAGAGAAACTGTTTTTAAAGCTGACAATTGTATATATCCTTCTAAATCTGGTAAGCCTATTCCACCTTCTTCCCATTTGTCAAAATGATGTCTTAGGGCAACTCTAGGTTTTTTAGGGTACCATAAGAATATTGTTATTAATCCTTCAAATTGTTTTAAATATGATTTAGGTGGAGGTAGCTACCAAGCTTATATAAAATACAGAACTTTCAGGAATATAATCATTTTAATTATGTATAGTCTTTCCTCCATGATAAAAATAGCTTATTCCACTTTTGTATGAGTTCTTTGATATTATGCAACAGCGAAAAACTCCTGCAAGTATGGCAGGTGCATGACCCCAAATTGCCAAGTCCTTTCTTTCTTTGATATTATCCAAAATCTCTTTATAGCTTAGTTGCACTGTTGTTATCTATGTCATTTGTAATTTTAACTCCTAAATATTTGATTGTATCATTTCTAGATAGATAATTATGATATTTTTATATTTAATGCTTCTTTGTTCATATTTATTAGTAACATATTGGTTTTATTTCCATTAAATGATAGTCCAGAAATCTTCTTAAACTGTTTTGTTGCTTTCCATAGTTCTTTTAGTGTGTTGCTATCTTCTATTAAAGTCAATAATATGCTATCTACAAATAGATGAATCTTTAACTCAAGGTCAGTATCTAGTAGAATTCCTTGAATGTTTGGGTTTGCATGTATGACATTTGCTAATGGTTCTATTACTAATGTGAATAACAAAGGAGAAAGTGGACAACCTTGTTTTGTACCTTTTGTAATGGTAATAGGGTCTTACAAACAGGATCCTATTTTATGTACCCTGAAGATTTATCATAAAAAGACCTTAATAGTGAGGTAAAATTTTTCAAAAATCCATACTTTACCAGTGGAAGCCAAAGGTAATCCCAATTCAAGGAATCGAACGCACTGTTAATATCTAAGCGAATTACATTCATTTTATTTTTTGTTTTGTTTATGGAATCAATAAGGGACAAAATTCTCTTTATATTGTCATATGTATTTCTGTTTTTAATGAATCCTATTTGATTGTTCTATATCAATGATGGCAATATTTGTTTTATTCTGTTTGCATGAACTGTCATAAATATTTTATAATCTATATTTAATAAACTTATGGGTCTATATGAAGTACACTCATCATGTTTTTTTATCTTGTTTCAAAATTGGTGATACTTGAGTGTATTTATTACCTTCTTTAACTGATGTGAACACACTTAGTAATAGATTTAATGCATTATTAAATAGTAGTTTAAACATCTCTGGTGTCATATTATCATAAAAAAAAAAACTCATCACCACCCTTGTATGTTATGTTCTATGACTGTGCTGTTTTATTATCTGTTTAAAAAACATGTTTTATGTGTCTTGGATAATTTAGTTTAATTAGTCTAAAAGTTCAATATAATATGTTTATATATTCGTGTTGTTTTTTGGAGCTTTTATCCCCAGGCCTCCGTTGAATATGGACATATATCCAGTTGGACTTTCCCGGTCAACAAATGTAAAATAAAAATAAAAAAATAAATAAATTACCTGGGGCTTTAGTTTCTTGACATGTGTTTTAATTTCTGTCATAGTTATATCTTTATCTAGTATTTTTCTGTGTTCATCTGATAGTCTTAGTCTTATATTTTCCTTAAGGAATTTTCTAAGTGCTTCACTTGATTCTACTTTATTTTCTTGACTATTGAGTTTATTAAAATACACTCTAAAGGCTTCTAGAATTAATTCTAAGTCTGATACTTTTCTTTTTGTGTCTATATTGTATATTTCTTTTATCTGATTTGCCTTTTTCATTCTTTTTGTCCTGTTAGCTATTCTCCTTTGATTTTTTGGATTCATAGAGTAAGCACATAGTTTGACCTTCTCTAGATTAATCATTATTTTATGGTTAAATATCTCTAAGTATTTTTTGTTGAGGTCTTCTAAATCTTTTTCTTTTTTTTTTTTTTTGTAAATATTTTTATTCATTTCCAAAAACAAGAAAACATGAATGCAGGTTATTTATGACAGTGAAGTATTTACAAATTATTTAAAAAGGTTGGCTAAAACCTCTAAACAGATATCAAACATTAAAACCAAAATAAAGTATTTACAAGGGTGTCTATTGTTGACATATAATTGACTTTCTATACAATTGTTTCCTGATTATAATCTGCTACAGTCATTACTCTCCAGTATTTCAGTTACTTTTTGACATGCTATATATATAATGATGTAGTTATTTCAGTTCTTCCTTTAATAGTGTTCATTTCCAATTGCAATACTGCTGACGCCATATTCATGAATTGCTTAAGAGTTGGAGAAGCTTTGGATTTCCAGTTTGATGTAATGTTCTTCCTTGCAATGGCTAGGAGAGTCCACAAGATTACATATTTTGTTCTTGGTACACAGTCAGGTACAGGTGCATTAAACAAAATAATAGATTTGGAAATCTGGAATTTGTCATTGAATACCATTTGCAGAAAATAATTTATTTTATCCCAATATGGTTTAATCAAGTGGCATTCGTAGAACATATGTTGCCAGTCTGCTTTTATTGATAAATCACATCTCCAGCAGCCAATATTTTTCTTAAACATAAGTTCCATTTTATGAGGGGTTACATAAGATCTGTGTATGAATTGCCATGTAAAGAGTCTCCAATGTAGTGAAAGTGATGTCTGCTTTGGAGAGAGAAGAATACATTTTTTGTCTCTGTCATTTGGCACATGTCCATTAATTAATCTATAATAATTCCATATTTTGTCATTATTATAAGTTTTTATTTTTTTATTTGTTTTATAAATAGATGATAAGTATCCCTTTCCAGTAATGGGTTGATTCATAGTAATATTATATGTTCTATAAGATTAGAAACATTCTGTCTTATTGATGGTTGCATTGTTTCTTGTTTGCTTAATATATACTGTCTTAATTCTTGTACATGTAGCCATGAACTATTTTCCATATTTAATTTCCGTTTAATTTGGTCTATTGTCAGAAGTTTTCCAGAATTTACCAGTTGATGCCAATATATTAATCCCTTTTCTTTAAGCATGTTGACTACTTCTATATCAAATGTTATTATATTGCCTTGTGTGTACGCCACTGGATATAATAAAAATGACCATGCTTTAATATCAGAATTGCTATTAATAAGATTTTGGAAACGTTTTAATGTATAAGTAATGTATTTGGAACTTATATTTTTAAACTTATGTATCATCATATATTCCTTCATCAGCCATAGAAAATTGCTTGGAATGAAATTGGTATACTTATTTGCTACTACAAATCCTGATTTTAACCAGATTCTCTCATGAACTAGCTTCCATTTTGATGTATATTTTGTATTTAGCCATAATGATATTGTTTAAATAACAGATGACTGCAAATATACTTCTATGTCTGGTAAACCTATGCCAGTCATATCCCAGTCATCTAGATGATATTTCATAGCTATCCTTGTTTTTTTTTGGATACCATAGGAATCTTACCATTAAATAATTTAATTGTTTTAGGTGCGATTTAGCTGGTGGCAAAGAACAAGCTTGTATAAGATAAAGAATTTTTGGAAATATGATCATTTTAATTATATAGAGCCTTTCTTCCATTGAAAAGAAGAACTTATTCCATCTTTGTATTAGATTTTTAATATTATTATACAATCTAGATACTACAATTGAAACAAATTATAGGTCTCTTTATAATTTGTTTCAATTGTAGTATCTAGGTTGTTAGTTATTATAATTCCCAAGTATTTAATTGTATTATCAGTGGGGATATATTTATGGTATTTTTTATTTAGATCTTTTTTATTAGTATCTATAAACAATACATTTGTTTTGTTCTCATTAAATTTAAGACTCAAAACATTTTGAAAGTTTTGAATTGAGTCCCATAATGCTTTTAAAGAGCTATTATTATTCGTTAAGGTAATTAAAATATCATCAGCAAAAAGTTGAATTTTAACCTCTAGGCTGTCGTCTAATTGTATTCCTTCAATATTTTTATCCATACGTATATTATTTGCTAAGGGTTCAATGACTAGCACAAACAATAACGGAGAAAGAGGGCAGCCTTGTTTTGTGCCTTTTGTTATTTTAATAGATTTAGACAGACAAGATCCCAACCGCGATGGTGGTGCTGCGGTAGCGTTGTTGCCTCACAGTAATATGCTGTTCGGTTCGATTCTCAGCTAGAGCATCTTCTGCGTGGAGACATGCATGAATGGGCGTACCTTCATTGAAGGTTGTGCATCAGGGCTGGTAACTCGGCACGGAAAAATCAACTACCAATCATTAGCAGACCGGAGTTCCGCTGTGGTGACCCCTAACCAGAAAAAGCCGAAAGACACAAACAAAGGCAGACAAGATCCCAGTTTTATATAAGCCAATGATTTTTCATATAATGATTTTATTAACAAGGTGAAGTTGTTTGAAAAGCCATATTCTTCTAAAACTAACCATAAATAATCCCAATTCACAGAATCAAATGTGCTATTTATGTCTAAACTAATAACATTCATTTTATTTTTTGTGACATTTATATAATCAATTAAGGAAAGAATTCTTTTGATGTTGTCATAAGTGTTCCTATCCTTTATAAAACCTGTTTGATCCTCTTCTATCAAAAATGGTAATAATTGTTTTATTCGAGCAGCATGTATTGCCATAAAAATGTTATAATCTATATTAAGAAGTGAAATGGGTCTGTATGATGAACATTCACTGGGATCTTTACTTTGTTTCAGAACTGGTGATATTAATGTGTACTTCCAAGAAGGAGGAATGTCTTTACCATGTTTAACTGATGTAAAGACATTCAATAACAACAGCAAAGCCTCATTAGATAGTAATTTAAACATTTCTGGGGTGATATTATCTATACCTGGAGCTTTGTTTAATTTTAGCTTATTTATTTCAGCTTTAAGTTATGTCATTGTTATTTGCTTATCTATTAGTTGTACCTGCTCCTCTAATAACCTGACTTTAACATTGTTTTTAAGAAAAGCTTTCAATACTGAATGTGTTTCTATTTCCTCATTTTGATTATTAAGTTTATGAAAGAATAGCCTAAATGCTTCTAGTATTCCTTCTAAATCAGACACTTTCTTTTTAGTTTCTATATTATGTATTTCCTTGATTTGATTTGTTTTAATCATCTTTTTAGTCCTATTTGCTATTCTTCATTGGTTTTTAGGGTTCATTGAATAGTAACATAGTTTATTTTTTTTCTAAGTTGATCATTGTTTTGCGGTGTAGCGTCTCTGAGTATTTTTTATTAGTATCTTCCAGTTCTTTTATTAAGTTGGTGTTTCCATTTTGAATATCAAGCTTTAAATTATCCACTTTTGACTGTAATTCCATGAATTCCTTATTCCACTGTTTTTGTTTATTTTTATACCATCCCACCGCTCTTCCATATAGGTATGCCTTCAGTGCATCCCATATATATATTTCAGATATATCTTTCGTAAGATTCATATCTAAGAATGCTTGTGTCTCTTTAATATAAAATTCTTTAAAATCTTTGAGATTTGTTATGTAGGATGGTATTCTTGTTACTGATATCCTTCTCTTGAAACACAAGTCTATCTGAAACGTTATGGTGTTATGGTCTGAAAATGGACATGAAATTGTCTTGACTTTATTTAATTTAGTGGTTAAATCTTTTGTTATGTACACTCTATCTATTCTAGAGTATGTATTATGTCTATGGGAAAAATGTGTAAAGAATAGTGAATCTGGGATAGCATACTCATTTATGTCAACTATATTAAAAGTTTCAACAAACTCAGATAATAACTTTGATAAAGGTGATCTCTTACATGTAGTTTTAGTATTTGTGTCAGTTTCTTTTATAATGCAATTGAAATCTCCAGCTACGATTAAATTGCCTTTGGCATATTGTACTATGTCATCTAAGTGTTGTTTGGCCACTCTAACTCCTAGTCCTGGTATCCAATAAATATTCACTAATGTATACACCATTTCATTGATAGATATTGTCATTAGACAAAACATTCCTGAGTTGTCATGAAACGTGTTTATGATTTTAGGCAATAAAGTAGTGTTTTTCCACAAAATTGCTACTCCCCTTTGCTTTTGACTATAGGTGGAACTTACTAGTACTGTATAATTTTTATTGTTTATTTTATTTATGTCTTCCTGTGTAAGGTGTGTTTCCTGTAAAAATACTAGTTGTGCTTCACATAGCTTTAAATATCTGTAAAGACTTCCCCTTTTGCAGTTATTATTTAAACCTAAGTTGCCTTTATGAATATCTAATTTCATTTTGTCTATTTTAGTTTGTAGTTCTGCCAGTTCTTTATTCCAATGCTTTTGTTTGTTTTTGTTTTTCTTTGATTTTATACCAGGCTACCTCCTTCCCATATAAATATGCTTTTATTTCATCCTATATATATGTATATATATATATATATATATATATATATATATATATATATATATACACACACACACACACACACACACACATGTATATATATATATATATATATATATATATATATATATATATATATATATGTCTTATGATCAAAATTACAGAATACTGAACATAAGACACAGAAACTCACTTATGCGAAAGTACATAACATCGAAGATGTGCTTTTGAGTAAGCCATTCCCCTACCCTATCTTTCCCTACACTAAAACTGAAATAAAAACTTTACAAAATACTCTTTTGCAGGGGGGCACTGCACCCCTCACACTCTCCTACTTAAATATACTAACTCCAAGATCGTACTGCAGTGGGGAAAAGGATGTAATTCCTTATCCCCACTGTAATGCACTTCAGAGAACTGGATTACACTAAAGTACATCTTCGATGTTGCGGTCTTTCGCGTAAGTGAGTTTCTATGTCTTATGTTCGATATTCTGTAATTTCGATCATAAGTCATAGACCCTATATATATGTATATATATATATATATATATATATATATATATATATATATATATTTTTATATATATATATATATATATATATATATATATATATATATATATATATATATCTGCTACCTCATCTGTCAGGTTTGAAGCTAGAAATGTTTGCATTTCTGCATTATTGGCTGGAATTCTTATAATTGTAAGTTTTCCTCAAAGTTAAAATCTATTTTAAAAGTTATTGAATTATGGTCTGAGAAGAGGCAGGTGATTGTTTTGACTTTGCTTATTTTTGTTGTAAGATCTTTTGTTATATACACTCTATCTATTCGGGAAAAAGGTGTTGTGTATATGAGTAATATGTGAATATCAATGAATCTGTAGTTAAATAAAGTAGTGTAACCAACTTTAAATACAACATTGTTCTGGTATATACATCTTATATTTTATCTCACTGTATTATTTAATGTCCTTCAACCAATATCTGTTTTCAGTGTAACAGTATCTATTGTATAGTGTTAACATTTTATTTAGACAACGCTTTGTTATCAATGCATTTCTTGATTCATTTATCACCATTGTATACATATATATCCTTTTGCCTATATGTATATTTCTAAGTAACCATTTTACTTTGTGTTTCTTTACGCCAGATTTAATATACAACTAAGATGACTGTTAGTATTTGTTGCAAACCCTATGTGTACACAGTCCAAGCAAGTTCATATTTCCTACTGTAAAGACTAACAGAGCCTTATGAAAATTCATTTGTTTCAACATCCAGTCAGGTTAATAAAAACATTTGTCATTGTTGTTATAAACTGTAGGTTTTAATATATAGTAGCATGTTGGCTTCTAATATAATTTATATGTATAAAATAAACAACACTTTTATATAGTACATTCATCTGTTGAGTTGAATTCTTTACATCTTTAGATTTAGGTCTGTTTGTATTCATATTAAAGGCTTTCATAATGTTCTTGTTTAATAGATAAGTTATATGCATTTTTTGTGATATTTTATACTTTAGATAGTATCAGCATTTAATATGAATTTATTAAGGCTTCATCTGATTCATGTAATCTCTTACTTTTAAGTTTTCTTGCACCTTGTTTCTCTCTAGGACGCACAAGAGAATCCTAAGCATTTTATACATAATATCTGAACTGCTCTTAGTATATTAAACATATCAGTATTGCTGTGTGTCTTGTTTAACAATTAAACTTAATCTATTCATCTTCATAGTTAATGACTAACTGTGGACTGACATCAGACTTGTTCATGTTTATCACGAGTGTCATTTCTTATTTACCAGTCTTGTTAAGTATGCTGATTCATATAATGCTTTTGTGACATCTATATCCTACCATACTAGTTCTTTATTACATCTGGTTCAGCTTCTTACTGAATACATTTGTGTAGATATTCATTTATTTATTGGTTACTTAACTGTTAAGTTATTATTACTTTTGTTGTTAATCGTCATACTTTCTTTTATAGCTATATGTCCTAGTATGCATACATACGAGTTTGCATTAACTGTTTACATCAGTTGCTTCTATCTTGTTCACAATGTCATTTTTTATGCATATATTATAGAACTTTTGTGGTAAGTTCTATTTCCTTTTTGAATTATTAAATCTATGTTATGTATATGCACATACTCAATAATGTTTTGAAGCACTTGTATTTGGGCGAAAATATGTACTTGTTCCTTTAAGAGCCTTTTTGTTTAAGTTAAGCCCCGTACTGTTTTTCTTCAAGTGCTAGTCACTCTTTGCAATCAAGTGCATTCATTTTTGTCTATTTATGAATATGCAAACAATTCTAATGGACTCTAACAGCTTTTTTTATTGTAATACCTCAAGATGGATTAAAAACATATTTTACCAGCTTGTGGCTTCAGTCGAAAAGCAGACAACTGTAAGTGAAGCTTTTAGAGTTATAGAATAGGCCATGAACTTAGAGTGCGTTTTTTTACTTAAAGTTTCTTCTAATTCATTTTAAATGACTACCAGCACCAACTGCATCACAGAAAAGTGCCCCAAACAACATTTTTAATATTAATATCACTTTTTAACTATTAGGACATAGTTTACAAAGAAACAAATCATAAACATTTGTTTTTTAAAGTTATATCATTTTATATTTCCTAGACCATTCACACTAGAGTCAAAAGCAGTATAGCATTGTGTTATCAAACTATTAAAGCCTGAAATCATGTATGGTAATTCCATATTTCATATGTTAAGACATGGCAAGTTTGTACTACTTGATCTAGATATTAAAGCAGTTCTTTGATATTTGTCTTATTTTAGATGTTTAATACTGCATTAGTATAAATAATAAAGGGCATTTGCCTTGTAAATGAAATTATTTCCCAACAGTATATGTCACCAAGTTCATGTTTATATTCCATGGTGGTTTTGTTGTAAAATCTGGGTCTATCTAACTAGTTAAACATTTGAATGAGTACTTTTACTCTAATATTTGTTTAAACATCTTAGATGTTCATCTTTGTCTCTCAGCATTGAACATTAATGACTTCAATAACCCAATAAAAAGAAGTAGTCTGTTGAAGTACCTGAAACTTCATAAGACGGATATTGTTTTTTGCAAGAAACACACTTGCTATCAAAAGATGTGAACAGAATGTTTTTAAAAGATTATTCTGATCTAGTTGGGTATCACTTTAGAACACAAAGCAGAGTCATGCTTATATTATGGAAACATTCATTTTAATTCATTTCAAAAGTGATTCATTTTTATAGAGATAAGAATGGGTGTTAAGTTTGGAGGTAATAGAAATTGGAAAAAAAGTATTATACATTCATTAACTCTTTCGGGATACCTGTAATTGGAGCAAATGTTTCTAAAAAGTACTTAGATATTATAATGTTTTATTTTGCCATAAGTTCATAAATGGTAATAAAACTCATTCAGCAAAACATTTATTAATCAGATATAATTAAAACAGAGTAATTAGTTTAAACTGTGAGCTTTGGCCGGTTAAGGCCTGCACAATATCAACTGGAACGCATAAGTGTAGCTAAGTAACTTTTATCTGCACTTTTTAAAGTAATTTGTTTGTGTTGCATTGAGCAATATCTAGCTAGAAGTTGACTGTTTTTTCAGTAGTGCATGTGGTATTTTCAGTTAAGGCTTGTTAAAAACCTACATAGCCAGTGATAGGTGGGGGTAGTAGTTTCCTTCATTGTTATTCAGTTTCTGTCTTATACAAGTGGTACAGTGAATTATCTTCTGTTTAAACTGTGAGCTTTGGCCGGTTAAGACCTGCATGATATCAACTTGAATGCATAAGTGTAGCTAAGTAACCTTTATCTGCACTTTTTAAAGTAATTTGTTTGTGTTGCATTGAGCAATATCTAGCTAGAAGTTGACTGTTTTTTCAGTAGGTCCCCACCCACCCTCCCTGTTTTTGTCTTGGTGTTAATCTTGGTGGCTTTGAAACTGCCCGCCCCTCTTGTAAATTTGCACTTGGATACTCCTCCTGGGCCCATCTCATTTGCTCACTCAAAAAAAAAAAATGTATCTACTTTTACTGTATTTGTGTTTCTTCCTACTTTATTTTGCTTTTGCGTCATCTTAAAAGTACTCAATTGTATTTATTACTGCTTGGTGTAACTCACTCTAAGCCTTTTAGTTTAAGCACTTGGGCTTCAGACCAGTTGTTTTACATTAACAAGGTTTGTGCTCTGCACTGTAGTGGCAGGACAGGTAGCTTACACCCTTCTAAGTTGGGAACTGCTGATTGAGGGCTCAGTGTTTGTTATTCTAAAAGTGTATTAATTCTGGTTTAAGCACTTGGGCTTCAGGCCAGTTATTTTACATTAAGAGGGTTCGTGGTCTGCACTGTTGTGGGAGGAGAGGCTGGACTCTGCCCTTCTGAGCTGGGAATTTCTGGTTAAAGGTTTATAGTGCCTGCATATTTGTACTGCTTCTTACTAAATTGGTACACCTTGCTTGCTGTAGCATAGACTAGATCCAGGCCTGCTGAATCTAGTTTTGTTTGTATAACTTGAGCACTAATCCAGGCGTTCTTTAAAGTATTCAATTGTATTTATTACTGCTTGGTAGTAACTTGATTAAAGTGTAGCTATCATTCAAAGTCTTTTCGATTAAGCACTTGGGCTCAGACCAGTTGTTTTACATTAGGAAGGTTTGTGGCCTGCACTGTGGTGGCAGGACAGGTAGCTTACATCCTTCTAAGTTGGGAACTGCTGACTGAGGGCTCAGTGTCTGTTATTCTAAAAGTGTATTAGTTCTGGTTTAAGCACTTGGGCTTCAGGCCAGTTATTTTACATTAAGAAGGTTCGTGGTCTGCACTCTTGTGGGAGGAGAGGCTGGACTCTGCCCTTCTGAGCTGGGAATTTCTGGTTAGAGGCTTATAGTGCGTGCATATTTTAACTGTTTCTTACTAAATTGGTACACCTTGTTTGCTGTAGCATAGACTAGATCCAGGCCTGCTGAATCTAGCTTTGTTTGTATGCTTGTTTGCTTGTTATTTCCCTGAAATGCTAATTCCACCTAAAACGTGGCTTTTCAGTGCTTCTGTGGATCCCTAGTGACATCTGCATTGCTTACTGTACTTATTTCCTTGTTTCACTTGAAAGAAAGTTACTGTTTGTCATTTTTGCATTTAAGTTACCTGTAACACATTGCATTTAAGTTACCTGGCACTTGCTCACTAAAGCAATTATATAAGTCAGCACTAAAAAATTAAAAGCACTACACCCTCACAAACTCCCCTTGAGTACCTTGTTTCCCACTGGCCCTTTTTTTTCAATTATAAAGGAATTCCCAATACTATTCTAGCATGTCCAAAGGTCAGTTGTCAATCTCCTCTCCGGTCCAGCTGGTGAATCTGGGAATCTTGAGGCAATGTTACAACTGTCTTATGTACACAGACAACCCTCTCCTCCTCCCAACAAATTCCAACACACGTGAGAGATGCAACCATATAGCCAAACTGGAGGCTAAGCTCTCTCAACTCAGTACTGGCGAAACCTGTCAGGAGGAGAAGGAAACCACACTCACTACAATTCCAGTCTCACATAGACCTACCACGACAGCAAACTAAAGACATAAACACACAAAAACATACTCGGAGGCTCTAAATAAAAATCTGCCTAAGCAGCAGAGACTTCCAAAGCAGACACCCAAGCAACCGCTACCCCAAAATAAAACACGTGCAACACATAGCTCAGAAAGCCAGTGTGCCGAACAGTCACAGCCCTTAAGGCTAAACAACACACCTGATACACTTGTAATAGGTGACTCTATTGTCAGGCACACTGACGTCCCACTCACCAGGCTGAACAAGGAGAAGGTCACGGTGAGCTGCCTGTAGGGTGCTAGGATCTGCCACATAACACAAGCACTCAGGTCACTCCAAGGCAAGTACAAATATGACTCAGTCATTGTCCATGCTGGTGTGAATGACCTGAGATGTACCTCCCTGGACTACATGAAAAGAGACATAGAGGAGCTCTCTGAGCATGTGGCCCAGGCCGGTATGACCCTGACCTTGAGTAGTATCTTACCCTCACCAAGAATAATACTACAATATAAAGACAAGATGATCAATTTCAACAATTGGCTTAAGTATTGGTGTCATTCAAAGGGGATCCAATGCCTGTCAGCCTGGTATGACATGCTCGACAGGCCACGATGCTTCACTAGGGACGGCTTGCACCTGTCACCCCTGGGCTTTCGGATATTGGCAAAGGCTCTTGTTACCCCCATAGTGCCTTTTTTAGGCAAGGCTCAAAAGACAAACCCACCTCCATAGCTATCACAAGAGATAAGAAACTAAGAGTAATGCTACTCAACGCCAGAAGTCTAAACCTCAAGATGCATGCACTCGAAACTCACCTTAGCATGGAGAACATCGATATCTGTGCAGTAACAGAAACCTGGTTCAAGGCTCCCGAGAGCACCCCAGCACTACCAGGTTATACCTCATACCATGCTTTTCAGCCCCAAAACTTGGACCGAACCAGAAAAGGAGGGGGAGTATCAATATTCGTCAAAGATACCCACACCTCCAGGTTGGTGGCACAGCACGAAGCATCAGAGACTATCCATGTGCAACTAACAGTGGGTAAAACTGCCTTCCAGTTTATAGCCTGCTACAGACCACCCTCCCAAACCCAGGAACCCCACTCGGCCTTCCTGAGAACACTGGAAAATATGAAGGTCTCTCCAAACACCATTATATTGGGCGACTTCAACTACCCAAACATAGACTGGGAGCATTACTCTAGCTCCAACACCCTAGCTCAAAGGTTCATAGAATTTATAAACTCAAATGTTATGGAACAACTTATTACCACTCCCACAAGAGGGGAAAACATACTGGACCTGATCATCACCAACATGGGGACTCTATGCTCCAGACCAGAAGTGTATCCCTCACTGGTAAGATCAGACCATAAACTAATCTCACTGGATATTCACATCCCGACCCCACCCCCTGCCCAGAAAACCACAGTAAAAAACTTCTCTAAAGCAAATTTCACACTCCTCAAAACCGAGGTGGAATCCTTCAAAGCCCCCGGGCCTGTGGAAAATACAGCCCAGACCGCAGAATCCTTTATAAACGCATTCTATGAACACTTTCAGGAATGCATGGATCATGCAATCCCAAATAAAACCAAGACCCAATCCTCCAAAGGCAGACGTCCTGTCTGGTGGATCCAAGCCATAAACAAACTATACAATAGAAGGAGGAAGCTACTACATGATAGAGCAAAATCCCAAAAAGGGAAGGCATCTCTGATCAGTGTTAGCAAAAAACTACGGGCACTCATAAAATCGTCTAAGGCCAGCTTCGAGAGAAAAATTGCACAGGACACTAAGGATAATCACAAGGCTTTCTTTAGTTATGTTAGGAACCTGGGTGGGAATTCCCAGATATGCTCAGAATTAGTCCAAAATGACATAAAATACACCGAACCCACAGACATTGCCAATATCCTAGCTGACAGGTTCAGCGCAAACTTCTCCTCCCCTCCCCACCAAAAGGGCAAATATCTATCCCAGCAGAGTGCTGCCCCCCTGACATCTCAGATGCTCAGTTAAGAGCCGCCCACTCCAAAGCAAAAAACACAGCATCAATGGGACCAGACGGTGTCCCGGGCTGCGTCCTACATGAACTCCAAGAAGAGCTAAACCCAAACATAAAACTACTGTTCAATCTCAGCCTTACCACAGGATATGTACCCAAAGAGTGGTGTACAGCAACAGTGGTCCCTCTCCTCAAAGGTGGTGCCTCAACAGATCCTGGAAACTATCGCCCCATAAGCCTGACTAGCTTGGTCTGCAAAGCTATGGAAAGGATCTTCATGGACCTCATAAAAAAAGATATTGGGGACCTACAGACACTAGATCCTGCCCAGTTCAGCTTTGTTAAGGGCAGATCCTGCCTCTTAAACCTGGCGATTTCTTTGAAACAGTCACCAATGCCATTGATGAGGGGAAGATGGTCCACACAGCCTACCTGGACCTCACAAAAGCCTTCGATACAATACCCCACTCGGGCATTATAGATAAGCTCACCAGCTTAAATATAAACCCCTATGTCACTAGATGGGTTGCAAACTGGCTCAAGGACAGAACCCACATGGTTAGAATTGCTGGAGCCATGTCAGACTCCAAACCAGTTACAAGTGGCGTCCCACAAGGCTCAGTCCTGGGACCTCTCCTGTTCTGTATATATTTCTCGGAGGTACAGGCCAACATGGAAGGACTGTGGCTGACCAAGTTTGCAGATGACTGCAAACTGGGCACTATAATCGACTCTCCAGCCAACACAAGCATCCTCCAAAAGGGCCTCATAGAAACAGACAACTGGTGCCAGAGCCATGACCTCAAGCTAAACGCCAAAAAGTGTATAGTCATCCCCTTTGGCAAAAACAAAGTGCCCACAAATTACCACATAGGTGGTAATCCATTAAGTACAGAAGAAGTAATTAGGGACCTGGGGACCCATGTTGATAGCAATCTCTCATTTGACAACCACGTGGCCAAAGTGGTTAGAAAAACATTTTATATAGCCCACCTAATCATGAAGGGATTCACATCTAGATCAGGGGAGGTCATCGTGCCTCTTTACTCATCCCTCATCAGGCCCATAATTGAGTACAATGCCCATTTTGGGATGTACCTTACCAGACACCTGCAGCAACTGGAAAGACCCCAAAAGTACCTCACCAAGAGGATCAAAGGGCTCAAACAGATGCCATATGCTGCCCGGTTAAAGAAACTCCAGCTCTACTCAGTGGCATACCACCTGCTCAGAGGCGATCTGTGCCTGACGTATAAAGCCATGTCCAACCCAGAATTAATGGACATGCTGCACCTCAGAAAATCCAAATCCCATCGAGCTACGCTCGAGAGACTTGAACCTCAGCACTGAAATAAATAGGACATGCTGGAGGGACAGATTCATAACCCAGAGGCTCCCTTCACTCTGGAATAAAATCCCAGTCCAGGTTAGGCAGTGTCCCTCATTGACTCTCTTCAAGAGGAATCTTGATGAGTGGATGGGGGATCGTAGGTTTACCCCGGGTATCACTTCTGTGTCACTGTTAGACAGAGGCACAGTATACTAACCTCAAAAAAGGGCATAGCAAAATTAATTTAAAATGGGTGGCGAAAGCCAAACATACTCTAGCTAGGCTTATAAATGCCCTAGGGCAGATAGCCTAGTATGAACCTATAAACCTATAAACCTATAAGTCTGCAAAGCTTTAGAGATTTTGTAAATGATAAATTAATAGTGTCTTTAGACTCAATTGTAAAGAATGTCCAAAAATATTAGAATTTGTATTTAACATCACTAGTAATATAAATAAAGATAAGTCATATCTATCTAAAATATATAGGATGCTAAGAATGGATTGTTCCTTTCTAGAAATTAAATTTTGGGATTACTCTACAAGAATTAATAACAAATAATTTTCTGATGAAAATAAAACATTACTATAAACAAATCATCTTCTTCCCTATACTGGAAGTTTTTTACTTGGAAATATTTGCATACATCTATTATAACTCTTCATAAGGTTGCAATAATAAAATAGTAAATATTAATTGTTGGAGATGTGTTAATAATATAGAAGCAGACTGGCTATATATGTGGCTAGAAAGTAAGATAATATCTCCATTTTGGAAGAAATTTAACATTTTTTGCAAGAGTTGTGGTCAGATAAATGTATAATAATGAATTCATTAATATTGTTTAATGCTTCAGTTACAGATGTTAGTCCAAGAACACGTGTCTCTTTTATGGTCAGTTTTATTGATTGCAAGGAAAGTTATAACTTTAAATTGGAAATGTAAAAATATTGTATTATTTTCTGAATTTATAAATTCAGCAAAAAGTGTATGCAAAAAAGAGTTGTATACTATTAAGATGAGAACACCTAATATCATACATCAGTATATAGCATAGAAAAAGTTGAGTGATTTACTTGAAAAATACTAATGATATTTGTATTCATTTTTAACAAAAACCTCAATATGAAGATAGTAAATAGTTTTATTTATGTTTAAATAATATGTTTGCTTTGATATTTTGTAATTGCTGCTAAAAATTGAATAAAAAAATTAAAAAAAGAACAGGCTTAGGAATAGTCAACTTTTAGGTGTAGAGAGATATTAGGGACTTTAGGTTTAAGGAGGGGTAACAAAGTTTTTTGTTTAGTAAGTTAAAGGGAGGCCAGAGTTTCAGGTTTAGGGAGCAATCGGGTAGTTTACATTTAGGGAGGGGTAGTGTAGTTTTAGGTTTAGAAATAATTGGGGAATTTCAGGATGGGGGCCTGTATGGGCAGTTTTATAGTTAGTGCTAGGGAATAAAGAACTCAGGTTAAGGTTAGAACTAGATGGGAGTTTTGCTGTTAGAATTCGGACTCTGGTAGTTCTCTCCACTTTAGAAGGTTCAAGTGTCAGGATTGCTAGATAATTAATAAGGATCAGGCAAGTGGGAATTAGGACAGTTGTGCCATTTACATAGTGTGGCAGGAGGTAAGTGTGTTGTAAGATTCTAGCAAGTGAGCACCTGTAGTGTTCCCCATGGAGCCAAGTACTCTAGATATATCACATATCCAAATCATCCTTTATCTGATAAGCTAATAAGTAAGCCATATCCCTTCTCAACAGTCATGCATTCTGTAACTGTGTTTTCCTTGCATTTACCAAGAAGAAGAAGAAGAAGTTTACATCTGATACATTTGTTACCCTGTCTGTACTCCATTGCTATCAGTTTGTATTTGTACTTAGAGCATAATATATAAGATTCACTGCTGTTCTTAGGTCAATACTAGACTAAGTGCCCTGAAGGGCCATTTAAGCAGAGCCAATAACCCAGGGTCAAAATCAAACTCTGTACTTTGTGTCTTTATGGTGAAGACCTTAACCATTATGCCAAACTCACCTACAAAAACATATCTAAATAGGTAATCTATATGGCTTAACAACATCTACATATATGTGCACAGACTGATCAATCCATTTAACAAATTTGTAATAGGTCATGTATTCTGAGATGAGATTTGAACCCATGTCAGTGGATAATATGACTAGGAATGTCCAATGCACATAATCAATATGACACAAGTTATGGTTTATGAGTAGCTCATATACCAGTCATGATTTGAGAAAGATCATAGGAAGTTGTAACTTTGTAAAAACATGACATTCTTTAGCTTTTCTTTAATTTCTGTTTATAGATGTAGCAACTCGGCACATAAAAATCAACTGCCACTCATTAGTGGACCAGAGTTCCACTGTGGCAACCCCTAACCAGGAAAAGCCGAAAGAGAAGAGAGAGATGTACTTATTTTCTTCATTTCCAAAACACTCTATATTTCTTAGTCTGTTTAGAAATTATGTTTATATTGTGGCAACCATGTTGGTAAATATGGTTTACTATAATTTTTTTGCAAACAGCAAAATAAATACCGTTCACAAGGCTGACTCACAACAATGAAAAACAACATCACTGCTAAGGCACAATGTCGAATCAGCTGATCGAATTCAGCAGATTCAACGTTGTGTTTGACATGATGTCCATGTAGGAGCTCATGTAAATGATACTCCTATACCTCACATTACATTTTTGCAGGGGGGCTTGCCCCCCTGCACCCCCCACCCCCTGATAACTATATATTCCAACTCTGAGGTCACACTACAGTGAGGAAATGGATGAGTTTCCACACTGCACTGTACCGAGATCTCCATATGGTAAATCAAGTTTATATCAGCGAATGCACAGTGCATTCACTGATATAAACTTTCAAACACAGAGATGTTCAGTAAGAAGGACATTTGAACATCCCAGTTTCAAATTGTCCATCTGCTCAGCATCTCTGTTTGAAAAATTGATAGTAAACTAGTAAATATTCTATATCTGGAGTTCTTCTAATGACTTCCACTGTAAACAATGCTCTGCCCATTTGGGGTGTCCTGCCCAGCAAACAAAAATAAATATATGCATGCATGCCTGCACAAAGCAATAGACATTCTGGCCACAAGTTTATTAACATTTATCTCACAATTTTTGCCAGCTTCGTAACATAGTACCCAATTTATTAGAGTTTGTCTCTCATTGTTTAACTTCAGAATATCCCTAGACCACACATGAAGAGATGGCTACTTGTGTGCTTTTCTGTATTATAATGGAATTAATCTTCTTTGAATTGCTGCAATTTAGTTTAACTAATATATTTTTTAAATTTAATGTCATTTACCATCAACTGCAGGATATAGCCATGGATGCACCATTTCCCCCCATGCATGCTGATTTGTTAATGGGGCTGTTTGAAATGTAATATGTTTACAAGCATAATTTATTTAATAATTTTGTAATATATTATTTTTATCATTTTGATGATTTGATTTTTGTTTGCCAAGGTAGCCAAGACCAGATCTTTGATTTTGTTAGAGGTCTTGGGGAAAACAGATTTGGTCTGTCTTTTAATGAACAACAGTGAGGGAATAATATTGTATATTTAGATGTAAAACTAAAGGGGTGTGACCATGGTGAAGTTTTAACTTCTATACATATAAAGATTGAAGACGGTGGGCAATTTCTGCATGGCATGAGCTGTCACCCCCCCACCCCAACCTGCTGTTGTCATTACCTTATGGTGAATTTCTATGGCTGAGAAGATTATGTAATAGCGATCTATATTTTATGAAAGAAATTAGGTTTACTACTCAAATGTTTCTTTCTAGGGGGTATGACAAGTCCATTATAGAAAATGCCTTACTTCGAGTTAAGGGGGAAACTGTTAGTGTGGCAACTAGATTAGCAGTTTATGCCCATTAGAAAAATAGAACAAATAGAAATTGTAATATATCCTCCCTCAATAGACAGGAAAATATTAGCTAGCTACACAGTATTTAGTGAGAAACTGATAGAATTGGTCAAATATTACTGGAATTCTTTATTACAGCATCATGATTTTTCTACTATTTTATGTCCTTTTTCTTATATACCTTATAAAAGAAGCAGTAATTTAAAATATATGTTAGTCCACAGTAATTTTCAGGTTTTGAATAAGTACTCCTATAGGACTATTGCTACCTTAAGTACCTTACCTTAAAGGGGCTGTTTGAGTTATATATATGTTCAGAGATGTTTTTTTTTTCTGAGAAAAGTGGTATTAGGTTTGTACCTACTGATAGATATACCTGCAATACAGAAAAAGATATATACATACTTAAATGCCCATGTTACTTATTTTATGTATGAGAAACTAAGAAAGCATTTAAACTTACACTGCAGGAACATGTAAGCAATATTAAAAAACTTAATTGTGACAGTCCAGTTTCTCTGCATTTTAAGTTATGTTATGGAGGTGATCCTTCTGGTTTGCAAGCTAGCATTCAGAAACAAATATACTTAAAATATTGTGATGATACAGTACTTAAAAAGAGTCTATTTTTATTTTAAAGTATGGCACTTTAATTCCTTGGGGTCTTAACACTGTAACTGGAGGCATCCGATTAATTAATTAAGTAATTAATTAATTAGATTATTTTATTCTTGTGTTTGTGTGTGTGTGTGTGTGTGTGTGTGTGTGTGTGTGTGTGTGTGTGTGTGTGTGTGTGTCCGAGGCACTAGAGATTTATGTGTGTGCTTTTTTGATTCAAATTAAACATGGAACAGCAGCCTTTTGGTAGTTTTTTAATCAGTTTTAATCTGTTAGACCAATAACATGGTAAGTACTCCCTAAGCATATTTCAACAGATTAAGTGCAGTGATTTTATACAGTCTGCTCAGCTGCATGACATCTAAAGATCTTGTTGCAAAGAAGGTGCTTATTTCCACTTTCTGCAGTCTCTGCTACATAGTAGTATCAAAAAAATATCAAGCTGGTGTCACTAAGTATCTGTCTGGAATTTACAGACATATGCAGTAAGCAGTTCATTGATGTACTATGTCAATTATTTGTAAAACAAAAAAAACCTCCAAAAAAGCAAAAGTGGACCACTGGGTGAAGCTCAAATTTTATTAAAAGAATTAAGTGCTTTCTTCCGCTATAACAATGGACTTCATCAGAATTTTATGATATCATATTCTGAGGAGGATACACAACAGCCTACCCCATCTACACCAAAAACATAGGAAAATGCCTGTATATTTCAGATGTTTTAAAATGCACATGCTGTAATGTGTCCATGTACAGTCTGACTTCAGACCAGTAGGGTTCATATGTCCCCCCAGGCTTTGCTCTGACATGGCTAAACAAGTAGCATGGACCAACAATATCTCTATGTCAGTGTGCAATATAGTATCATGACTGCTGTTCCTATTTATGCATTTAGTGACTTTCTCTTCATGGATAACTGGTGGCTAATGATACATTTAGGTGTCTTATTTGCATTTTCACATAACTGGTCAGTATATTTCCCAGCACACCAAAGGCAGGTATGTCATGCATTGCAGTTTTAGGTGTATCTGTGGCTTTCTATGGTACAGACATGTATATCACTGGCACTGCAGTGTAAGTAATTATGGACATAATGATATGGGCAAAAGGAATCTCACTGACAGGTGATAATAGCACACACATGATCTGTCTCTCCATGTATACACCTAAATGTTGTTTGAATTGGATATATTGCATATGTACAGTATGACTGTCTTGATGTTGCACAGGCAATAAGGTGTTCCGCTTAGTATCTGTATGCCACCAAGCAATGGAACACAACTTAGGTACTTATCTTGGACAAGTTGATCAGAAATTTGCACACGTCTGTAAATTAGCCTTTAACTACCATTGTCACAGATCATGTAAACACATGCCACACATATGTTTAGCTATATGCATTGTCATCATTCAGACTCTTGCACATTCTGATATGATGTCTTGGCCCCAGTACCAAGTAAATCTGGATCTACAGAGTGGATGTTCTGCAGCAATTTATATATGACATGAGTATTCTACTAGTAGGGGACATGTCATGTCATATGAGACGCATTCTCAACACGTCTGCATATTACAAGGTTAATTCCCAGATGCACTCTGTATGTCAGCTGTACATTTGTGGGGAAGGAAGGACTGATGAAAACATATTCCATATGCAGGTATTGTTGCATTCATGTATTCTGGTGCTGCAGACTCCAATTTGGTGACATGCTGGATATGAAAGATACTAACTTGCAACCAACTGATATCTGAGGTTCATGTCAGTGACATGGGTATGTAACAGCAGTTTACAGATCACTTGGTAAGCTACACTTTCTGTCCCATACTACATTTGCTTGGCATTTGTGTATTTCATTCTATAACTACTGTCTATTCACATTTTCTCCCTTGTAGATGCATGCATGCATTATGACAAGATACAGGCTGCACACATTTTACACTAAGCTACTATGAGGATTGTGGATACAGGACTGAATATTAGGTGGTCCCAGAGGTTGCATGGATGCTGTGGTATAGGTGATGTGGAGGCTGCAGCTAGCCAGTTGTAGGCACAGTTTCCTGAGATGTCACCTCTAGGCGCTGGATCTGAACATAGGAACATACAGAAACCTGATACATTTGAAAATATATTCAAATTCAAACTCTGTGAAGGCAGAACAAACAGCCTTTATTGTATGGTGTATGCAGCTCTACCCTTGGAAATGTACTCACAAATAATGCTTAAATCCTCTTCTTTCCTCATCATCTGTTCCTTTCTTTGTGTCAATCATATCCAGTTCATAATCTATTTCTACTTTTACTTCCCTGTCCATTTAGTGCTAAGATGAATTCCTACTACTGTCGGCCATCCCCAGTATATCTGTAGTGTGTCCAGCTAGTATGTTTGTGCATCCTTGCTATGCTGACATCCCTGTATTTCTATCTCTACTTTGCCCATGCTCTGACAAGGAGCTGATGTGCTGTCATCTTGAGTGGAACTGTTTTGTCCTGGGTTTGTCACAGATGAACATGGCTTAGTGCATTTAGGAAATCCTCTCAGCTAAAGCCTCTGCCCAGACCTAAGCCTTTCTATATCCCAGGGACTACTTTGTAATAATGTCAAGTTGGGTGAGGATGACATTAACTGGGTGCATATGATAACTGACTGTGCTCGTCTTAGAATATCACAGAAATGAAAAATGAAAAAAGGAGAGCAGTGAAGGGAAGGACCTTACGGCAGGTTTAGTTTAAGTGATATGTTTATTTGTTTCTTCGTTTCTTTGTTTTTTTATTAACTCAGTTAAGTTGACATTTAAATTAATTACTTATTGAAAAGTTCTTGTTAGGCTTACAGCTTAGATTTATTTGTTTAACAGCTACTTATAACTAGTGATTAGCAATTCATATGTTGGTGCCTTACAGACCAGTGTATTTTTAAAATGGCATACAAAAGCAGAATGCAGAGTATATTCCTGACATATTTTTAGCTGCTGGCTTTTATAGGTTCATAGGTTCATAGGTTGGTACTGGGTTATCTGCCCAAAGGCATATATTAGCGTAGCCACGTTGTGCGGTATTCACCACCCCTTTAGTAGTTCTCTAGACCCTTGTATTAGCAGCTAGTACCCTTGGCCCCTATCTAGTAGTGCTGTTGGTGTGATCCCCGGTGTGAAATTTCTGTTACCCATCCACTTATCAAGGTTCCTCTTGAAGAGTCATAGTGAGGGGCTCTGTCTTATGTAGATCGGGACCCTGTTCCATAGTAAGGGAAGCCTCTGCGAAGGGAATCTATCCCTCCAGCATGTTCTATTCATTGTTGTGTTGAGGTTTATATCCCTAGAGCGTGTAACTCGAGTAGATTTGGTTTTGCTAAGATTGAGCATGTTCAACAATTCTGGGTTGGACATGGCTCTGTACGTTAGACAGAGATCACCTCTGAGAAAGCGGTACACAACAGAGAACAGTCTTAGCTTTTTCAATCGTGCTACATAGGGAAACTGTTTGAGGCCAGTAATCCTCTTGGTTAGGTACCTTTGTGGCCTCTCCAGCTGCCGGAGATGTCTAACCAGGTACATTCCAATTGATGCATTGTACTCAATAATGGGTCTGATGAGGGAAGAGTAGAGGGGCACCATTACATCCTTAGATCTTGATGCGAACCCTTTCATGATCAGATGGGTCACATAGAAGGATTTTCTAACCACGTTGGCAACATGGTTATCAAAGGAAAGCTGACTATCTACTTGGGTCCCTAGATCCCTTATTTCTTCTTCAGATTTCAGGGGATTACCTCCTATGTTGTAGTTTGCGGGTACTCTGTTTTTCCAAAGGGGATTACTACGCATTTTTTTGCATTTAGCTTGAGACCATGGCTTTGACACCATGCATCAGTCTCATTTAGGCCCTTCTGGAGGATCTCATTGTCAGCCGGAGACTCTATTATAGCACCCAGTTTGCAGTCGTCCGCAAACTTAGTCAGCCACAGCCCTTCTGTGCTTGCCTGTACTTCTGAGAAGTATATGCCAAACAGGAAGGGCCCCAGGACAGAGCCCTGAGGCACACCACTCATTACTGGTCTGGATTCAGACATAGATCCTGCTACTCTTACTTTATGGGATCTGTCTGAGAGCCAGTTTGCAATCCATCTTGTGACATAAGGGTTTATGCCCAGGCTGGTGAGCTTATCAATAATACTTGAATGGGGAATGGTGTCAAATGCTTTAGCAAGGTCAAGGTAAGCCGTTTGTACCTCTTTTCCCCTATCTATAGCCTGAGTAACTGTATCAAAGAAATCCACCAGGTTCAGGAGGCATGATCTGCCCTTGATGAAGCCGAACTGTGTGAGGTCCAGCGACTGGAGGTTCCCAATCTCTCCATTTATGAGTTCCATAATGATTCGCTCCATAGCCTTACAGATCAGACTGGTCAGGCTTATTGGTCAGATGTTCCCAGGGTCAGTTGTGACCCCACCCTTATGTAGCGGGACCACCATTGCCGTGCACCATTCTATGGGCACATATCCTGTGGAGAGGCTGAGACTGAACAGGGTATTAAGATGCTGGGTTTATTCCTTTTGGAGCTCACGTATGACACAGCCTGGGACACCATCTGGTCCCATGGAGGCAGTGTTTTGTAGTTTTAGATAGAGCCTTGTTAACCAACGTATCAATAATAATTTGACTTACACAATCCCCTAGAATGGTAATAGGCCCTGTAGGTGGTGGTGGTGGGGGGGGGGGTTTGCACTGAATCTGTCAGCCAAGATGTTGGCAATGTCAGAAGGGTCAGTATATTTTGTTCCATTTTGTACTAGCTCACAACAGACCTTGCCATTTAGGTGTTTGATTTAGCCATAGAAGGCCTTATGGTTATCCTTGGCATCCTTGGCAACTTTCTTTTCAAAATTAGCTTTAGTTGACGATGAGGGCCCTCAGTTTCTTACTAATGCTGATCAGGGACGATTTTTCTACTTGAGATTTGGCCTTTTCATCTAATGATGGAATCAAGAGTGTTATAATAACTGGTGGGTATTTCATTCACTGAGTTATAGCTGTTCACAACTGGTAGCTTGTAAATCACAGTCTGGTGCCCTGCAGAGTAGATCACTGGATGGTTTTAAAGTTAGTGCACAACATTATTATAGCTTACTGTTATTCCTTTTTATACATGCACCATATATAAAGTAAGTTAGATGCTTTTGAGTTGAAACCAGCCCTTGGCAACTCTATGGGTATGCCAACCTCCAAATTAACAATCCCCACTTAACAATCATATAAAGTCTGTCAATGCATAAAATCATATATATATAAACATATAAAAACGTATGCCAATATTTATTCTACTGTTCAAAGCTTTTGTCCCTGTTCAGTACTTTACACAGTCTATTACTGTTCTAGTGAAAATTTCTACTAACGTTCTTCTGTAGTGTTTTCCAATGTAGAAATATTATAGTCAAGATTAAATTCTGAAGTTGTAGCAACCAAGTCATCTTCACCAATATAAGGACAGTTCTTGTAGGCAGTATTTCCAGCATGTAAAACAGTTTATTGTCCCATGGGGAGGATTCCTCTCAAGAGTATATATTGCTGCATTGATGACTTTATTCCAATCTTTATGCTTACTTGGCAACTCCAAAATAGACGAATATAGTCAGCATTGGAGTGATTGTAATACCAGAATTTTACATTTCCCCAACCCCTTTTACATACCTTAAATGGTGTCACATGCTATCCTTGTACTGTATTAAAGTACATAAAATAGGTGGCTGGAGAGTCTAGGATCTCCAACTCTGAAACATTTTAACAACCCAACGATACAGGTCAATTATTGTTCCAAGGAGTTCAGCCCAATATCTTCTATCCTCTTTCATCATTATACTAATATAATTTAGGTTCCAGATTAAATGATCACCTGCTCCTTTATGACTTGGGCACCACCTTACTAACTTTGTAACCTGTCTTCCTCATGTTTACCTTCTGTCCCAGGCTGATTAGCTGTAAATGTTGCTACAAAGCAATTTCCCATTCTGTACTATATTTATGGATTCATTGAAGGTTAAGGGTCCTCCCAGTGTCTGGGGGGGGGGGCAAACCAGAAAAATATCCCGCATATCCAAATCCACCACATTATGTATAACCTGAGGCTCTTAAGTTTTCCTTTATACTATTGGTATAATGTTTCACATTTCTGTGAGACTGTATCAGTATCATAGCTGCTCCTTGTGGCCTGACTGTGACTGATTCGAAAGCCATCTGGATACACAAGTCTTATATAAGTACTTTTTTGCACTTAATCTGTTTCATTGATAGTTAACAAAACTGTGCTACATTTATTTATTTGCTTGATATTGTTGGTCTCTGTGTCTACATGTTGTTTGTCTGTTTTAGTGATAGTTAAAATCGTACTGCATTTATTTATTTGCTTGATATTGCTGGTCACTGTCTGTATTTTGTTCAGCTGATTTCATAGTGGGGTTGATTTACTTTCTGTTGAAGCCAGCCTATCTAAGGTGTGACCACAGCTTTTTGTGTTATTTGATAGCCTGAGGCTCTTACATTTTCCTTTATACTACTGGTATAAGGAGTTACATTTCTGTGAGACTATATTAGTATCATAGCTACTCCTTGTACCCTGGCTGTGACTGCCTCGATAGCCATCTGGCTTGACATGACTTATATAAGTATACTTTTTTGTGCTCAATCTGTTTCAGTGATAGTTAACAAAACTGTGGTGCATTTATATATTTGCTTGATATTGCTGGTCACTGTTCAGCATTTTACTTTTCTGTGTTAGTGATAGTTAACAAAACTGTGCTGCATTTATTTGCTTGATATTGCTGGTCTCTGTGCCTGCATTTTGTTTTTCCCCCATCCTCCTGCCCAAGTGCAGTTGTATTCTTAAACTTAGTGGTTTTGGAATTGCCAGTCCTTGCTGTAAATTTTGGACACTCCCAGTCCCATCTCATTTGATCATTCTACTGAGTACAGTGTGATCATTTGGGAAGGTCAACCCATTAGTTTCTTAATCTTGAATTATCTTCTGTTACTTCCCTCTCCACTAAAAAAATACACTTTATTCAACTGCTTTTACTGTAATTGTGTTCTTCCTACCTTAATACTTTATTTTTCCTTTCTGCTTGCTCTTAAGAGTTGAAATGCTGTTATTCTGCTGTATTTATAACTGCTTGTTAGTAGCCTGAGTAAATGTATCTGTTATTCAAAGCCTCTTAGTTTTGGTTTTAGTACTTGGGCTTCAGGCCAGTTATTTTACATTTAAGAAGGTTTTTGTGGTCTACACTTTTGTGGACAAACCCTTATCAAAACCATCTCTCCATAAGTCCATCCAAATTTCAGAACGCTATCTCTGGACAATTCCCTCACATTTCTCCTGCCAGCCTGGGCATTATGGGCATACTGAGACAACGTAGCAACTGCCTCATATTCACTGACAACCCTCTTCTCGTAGTATGTAATTCTTCTACTTGTGAGAAATGCATCTATATCAGTAACCTGGAATCCATACTCTCTCCCACCACAGTCAGTACTCCTGACAAAGAGGAGATTGCCAGCACAAACACCACACCACCCACATCACATAGTCAAGCACAACACACACCCACCTATGCAGAAGTCCTTAATGAAAACTTACCTAAACAGCAGAGACCTCCAAGACACACTCACAAACATTCCACACACAACACCAAACACATTACAGACAGCAGACAACACAACACTGTCTCACAAACACAGCCCATAAAGCATAACAATAAAACTCACACAGCCCATAAGGCATAGCAATAAACCAAACATACTAGTAATTGGAGACTCACTTGTTAGACACACCAATGTCCCCCTCACCAGGTTCAACAAAGACAAATCATGGTCAGTTATCTGTCAGGTACCAGAATCTGCCACATCATGTACACACTTGAGTCTTTCCACAACAAGTACAAGTATGATTCTGTCATTGTCTATGCTGGCATGAATGACTTGAGATGTACCTCCCTGGACTACATGAAAATACACATGATTGAGCTCTCAGAGTATGTGTTTAAGGCAGGTATGACCATAGCCCTAAGTAGTGTCCTACCTTCAACAAGAATGATGCCACAATACCAACAAAAAATAATTGACTTCAACAATTGGCTTAGTTTCTGCTGTCATTGCAAGGGGATCCAGTAACTGCCTGCCTGGGATGATATGGTTGACAGGCCTCGATGCTTTGCCAGAGATGACCTCCAGTTTTCACCCCTGGGATTCAGGATTCTGGCCAAGGCTATTGCCTACCCCATTGTGCATTTTTAGACAATGTCCCAAAGACAAATCTTCCAACATAAAAGATGTCAAAAAGCAAATTGAAGGTCATGCTGCTTAACACTAGGAGCCTTAACCTGAAAATGCACTCACTGGAGGCTCTCCTCACACTGAAAGATGCCGAAATCTGTGCAGTCACAGAAACTTGGTTCAAGGCTGCTAATAGCACCCCTGCCTTACCAGGCTATACCTCATTCCACAGATTCTGACCCCAAAATGAGATCAGGAAGACTAAGAGTAGTGGAGTCTCTATTTTAATTAAAGACAGGCACACATCCAGACTTGTTTTCCAGTATGATGCACTAGGACTACTCCAGGTGCAACTGACAATTGGCAAGACACCCATCCAAGTTATAGCCAGCTATAGACCCCCTCTATGATTCAGGACACCCCCTCCTCCTACCTGGACCTACTTGACTCCATCATGGTACCCCCTAACACCCTGATTCTTGCTGACTTCAACTACCCCACCATAGACGGGTGAACTATTCCTGCTGTAATGCATTCACCCAATGATTCCTTAACTTCATCAGTTCTAAAACACTAGCCCAGCTTGTCTCATCCCCCACAAGGAGAGATAACATTCTATGCTTGGTTCTCATCAACAAAGACAACTGCAACAACCCCATAGTAAGTTCTTCACTGGTGAGATCAGACCATTCGTCTGTTTTGTTTGAAGTTTCTAACCTGTCCAACCCGCCCCGCCCCAGCCATAACCAGGCTAAATAACTTCTCAAAAGCTAACTACAACCTTGTAAGGGAGGGCATCAGTAGCTTCACACCACCGCCCCTCTCACAGGATGCAGACAACTATGCGGAACAGTGCACCAGTGCAGTATACAAGCATCTGTACAACTGCATGGACTCAGCCATATCCAACAGAACTAAAGCCCGCTCCTCAAGGAAACACAAACCTATCTGGTGGATGTCCTCTATCAACAGGCTTTACAAGGAAGAAACTGTTGTCCAAGGATAAAAAGGCACAAATTCCTGATTGGAAATACTCCCTCCTTAGCTTCAACAAGCAAATTAGATCACTAGTGGAAACCTCCAAAGTTGATTATGAATCAAAACTAGCCTCCAAAACAAAGAGTAACCACAAAGCCTTTTCGGTTACATCAATAACCTCCATGGCAAAGCCCAAGTTTGTTCTGAATTAGTTCTTAATGGTACCACTTACACTGATCCTGTTGACTTAGCCTACCTGCTAGCAGATAGGTTCAGCGCAAACTTCACTCCCCTGTTCCTCCAAAGGCTCAATCAACATCCCCGATACTTGTCCCGCACCTCACATCTCCATAGATCAAGTGTTAAAGGCCCTGTCCAAGGCAAAAAAACACAGCTTCTGTGGGACCTAATAGTATCCCAGGCTGTATTCTGCACCATCTCCAGCAAGAACTAGCCTCGTGATTGAGCACCCTATTCAAACATAGCCTAAGTACAGGCTTCACTCCAGCAGAGTGGAGAACTGCCATTGTCATCCCCTTGCACAAAGATGGTGCCATTACTGACCCTGGAAACTATTGCCCCTTTAGCTTGACAAGTCTGATCTATAAGGTCATGGAGCATATTATTATGGACCTCATAAACAAGGACAGAGGCAATCTCCAAGCACTTGACCCCACCCAGTTCAGATTCATCAAGGGCAGATCTTGCCTGTTGAACTTGGTTGACATTTTTGAGACTGTCACCAAGGCCCTGGATGAGGGAAAGTCAGTACATACAGCTTACCTTGACTTGTTCAAAGCCTTTGACACTATCCCCCACTCAGGCATCATCAAAAAGCTAACACAACTTGGCGTAAATCCCTATCTCATCAGGTAGGTGACCAACTGTCTCACTGACAGGACCTACAAGGTCAAAATAGGTGCTTCTACTTCCGACAGCAGACCTGTCACCAGTGGTGTTCCCCAGGGATCTGTCCTGGGACCCCTACTGTTTGGCATCTACTTTTCAGTGGTCCAAGCAAAGACAAAAGGCCTGTGGCTGACCAAGTTTTCAGGCAACTGTATGTTGGGTGCTGTCTTTGACTCCCCAAATGATGTTAGCCTACTACAAGAGGGTCTCACAGCAATAAATGACTGGTGCCAAAGTCATGGCATTAAGTCAAATGCAAAATAAAATGTATTATCATACCATTCAGCAAAAACACAGCCCCTGCTGTTTACAACATCAATGGCAACCCTCTAAGCTCACAACCTGTGGTGAGAGACCTGGGGTACACAACAATCTCACATTCGACCATCATGTAGCAGCAGTGGTCAGAAAAGCCTTTTACTTGGGTCATCTCATAAGTAAAGGGATTGCATCCAGAAAAAAGGAGGTTATTACCTCTCTGTACTCCTCCCTCATTAGGCCATTTGGTATGTATCTCACCAAACACCTGCACTAAATGGAAAGGCCACAGAAATACCTCACATAGAAAATCCATGGCCTCCAATACCTGTCCTATGTGGACCAGCTCAAATCACTATCACTCTACTAGGTATCATAGAGATTGCTCAGAGGTGATCTGTGTCTTGCCTACAAGGCAATCTCGAACCCTGCCCTACTAGAGATGCTCCATATCCATAAGTCTAACTCCTCAAGCATTACCCAGTCAAAAGGCCTAAATCTAATATGCATCATTAACAAAACCTGCTGGAGAGACAAGTTTGTCTCCCAGAGGCTGCCTTACCTCTGGAATGGATTCCCCATACACAACCTTGATGAGTGGGTGGGAAACCCCGAATTTTTCCCAGGGGTTCTAACTTTGCCCCTCATTGACAGGGGCAACAGGTGCTAATTGAGGTTTCTTTTTTGTGAATAAATCCTTGGATAGGCTTGTAAGGTCCCAAGGGCCATTAGCCTAGTAACCTTGTATGATCCTATGATCCTATTAGTTCCCCCTCCACTGGTGTATCCCAATTACTTCAAATCCTAGCCCATGCTGTAGATAAATCTCTTATGAGGTGACATTGGTAGTGCAGTCCAACAAACTTATGTTTGTGCCCTCCAGGATGCCATATTTTCCTTTTGCTTGCTAGTAACGGATTGTTCTTGTGCAATAAGTACATTATCAACTGCAAATCTGCTTGGAGCCAGATCAGCTGGGGAATAGTTCTAACCACCGCATAATATGCTACAGTCACTGCCAGGATATACCTAGTTAAGTCTGGTATACTGAGTCTCCTATATCATTTAATAACCATCAGCTTTTTTTCCTTTTCACTGTAGGCTGTCCATTACCCCAAATAAAGCATGCTAGGAGTTTCTGAAATTTCAGTACTGAAGGGTGTTTAGCCAATGATGGGATACATGTTGGAAACAAAAAACAGGAAACTTAAGCAAAATCCAAATTCTTGTTGTGATGATCCTTGCCAAAAAATGGTAGGTTAAGTTTAGACCATCTGTTGAGTGTGTCACTATTAAGTTTCACCAATAGCATCAAGTTGCAATGTCATTAAAATGTGGGACAATTAACAGGGTATGTATTTTTTCAGGTAAATCCCTGATCTAATATAACCAATTTATAGTGAATAACAGCTTTATTAAGTGAAAAGAAAACAGACTTCCCCCAGTTATCCAAGAGGCCTGAAATTCTCTCAAAGTCATGTAATACTTTCAATACATGTTAGGTAAATGGATCTGAGTGTTAGACAGCCAAAGGGTACAATCAATGGTAAGACAAGTATCCAAAACAAAGTTCTTATTAAAAGCTATTCCTCATTCTTTACAACCCTTTGTGATGTACAGGCTAAGCAAAAACTCTACTAAGATAAATAATAATGGAGAAAAGGAATGTGCTGGTCTCATCCAGCAATATAGTTCAAAAGGTGCGGAGCATCTATTACTGATAATCACACTCACTAAGGGTTGGGATATAGCATTTGTCACCAATGTAAATAATCTTCTTTAGTCGTGTAGCAGTGCAAGACATTCCGAATTCCAAATTAAGACCCTTGAAAGCTTTATTAAAAGTGATATATAATATGGTCCTAGGCACCTCTGAAAATTGACTTAATTGTAATACATTAAGGAATAGTATCAAAATGCCTGGGATTCCCTGACATCCCTTTATAACTCCCTTATTCAACCTTATAGCTTACTAATTTTGCTAGAATTTTGATTTCCATTGACATTGGTGAAACTAGGGCAATAATTTTCATGTAAATTTCCATCCTTACTCTCTTTAGGAAACAGAACTATATTAGGTAATCTCACACAATAAGGGAATATCCCTTCCAAATGTGATTCATGGGGACCAGTTCTTTAGCTAGAAATGTATATAATGCAATTGACAGGTTGTCCAGTCCAGGAGCTTTTTGGGTCTTGGAGTTTTAATAGGCTGGGTAATTCCTGCACTAAAATAGGTCTATTCAAATTTGTTAACTAATCCAATATGAGTGAGAGACATTCTATATGTTGTTTAAACAAGTCCCTGTTCCCTAATACATTAGTGTTAGGTTTACTATAGAACTTTTGAAAATCTTTCATCACAATGTCATTTATGGTATGTAATGTCCTCTTTACATCTCGCATACCTGTAATTGCTCGGACTTGCTTCCTCTCTTTTAGTCTGTATGCTAAAAGTTTTGAGGATTTGATGTGGAATAATTTGAGCCATTCTCATTTCTGGTACTGATGTGAATCTATTTTGGCTTTTAATTGCCTTCTGGCACAAATCATCTGACTGAACAAAATTTCACTTGGGGATCCCTCTTTGATAAAATTGTCAGTAATTTCTTTAAGTGTGCTTATTATAACTGCACTTCCCTTTTATTTTCTAACCTCTTCCTACACAGTTGTTTGTAAAATCTTAATAGTTCTATTTTAAATAATTACCATCCATAACTTATATGCATTGTAGACATACCGTAAAATTGTTGCACCCAGTCCTTTACAGTCATTATCACCTCCTGGTTTCTAATCAACAGTGGATCTTTTCTAAATTTGTATGGTGCTCCTGGCCTTGAGCTGGAATAGTATTCCATTACTACCATACTGTGCTTGGAAAATGAGTTTAGGATAAAGTTCATATCCCCTATGCTGTCAAAAAGGGAGTTACTAACTAGAGAATTGTTGATTTAACTTGCCACCCCTTTTTGAGAAGCAAAATAGGTATAGTCTAACTCATTCAGATGATATGACCTCCACACCTAAGCCAAAACTATTCTTTCAACAAGTCTTGGATCTGCTCATTATGTTTTGCCAGCCTCTATCTCCCTTTTGTCAATCTGTCCATATAAGAATCTGGTAGTACTTTGAAATCCCCCCAAATAAAATCAATGGTTAATGTTGTGCCCTTAACATATTCAACATATCATAAAATGTAAAAAAGGCTTTTCAATCTTCTTCATTAGGTCCACAGAAATTACCTATTATAAGGTAATCCTAGCCAGTATGCACTTTGGTGGCTATCTATCTCCCCTCTTTGTTTACTATTGTATGGACATTTGTCCACCATAATTTATAGCTAAATAAGATAATTGTAGCCCCAGATGCTTTACTGTAGATTGCTGCAACAAACCACCCCTTCCAAACTCAAAGTCCATCCATTAAAAATTGCAGACGTAATTTGCATCTTCATTGCCTGTATTTTACTTAAAATTATCTTTGCCTTTAATAGTGCATTAAGACTCCTTACTTTCCAAAATAAGAATAGATAGAATTCATCCTGCACCATTCAGTTAAAGATTGCATCCTGCTACTATAATTCAACTATCACAACTTACATGGGATGGAGACAGCACAGGAGGTTAAGGAATAATAATTGACTATCCATGACAATTAACAGGATGGGAGCACTCAGTAATACAAATAGAGGAAAACAGAGGGCAGAGTCTTTTAGAAAATAACTTACATTACCTTTGCTGAGACATTTACATTTGGAAAGTTGACAAATAATTTGCTTTTAGATCCTTCTTGAATTTGGAAAATGAGTAGGAGTTCCTTTTTTGTTTGGGGATAGACTACCAGAGTCTGAAAAGAGAAGGGGTGCTTAGTCTCTTTAGTGTGATACATGGGGTGACAAGGTGGGGGTGGAGTAGGAAAGGAATCTGCGATTATATGGAGGCTGCTTTCCTGATTGTCTGCTGGTGAAGAAGGGGAATGTTTCCATGCTGGTGAATTTATAAATTTTATAAATCTTTGAGCCAAGTAGGAGTGTGATTTTTTTGGGAATGGGAAGGCAGTGTTTTTTTCAAGACTGTTACGTTAGTTTTCTTTATTGCAGGGAAAAGGTCATCAATCTGGAAATGTTGTAGATAAGTTTGAGAAGACAAAGAGGCTGGCAACTTGGGGAAAGCATATTCTAGCTGTGGAAGGAGGCACCCTTTGCCTGTAGCAGACCTACCTTGTGGGGATAAGAAGTGTAACATTTTTGGGCCCAGAACCATAGTACCATAGTTTGATCACTTTACTTTTGGTTACTTGGATGTAATGTTGAAAGAGAAAAGCTGAGGGAGGAGTCTAACAAGACTTCTAGGTCTCTGTAGGGACCAATGTTATCTACAGTTTATTTGTTATTTATATATATGTGTGTGTGTGCGTGTGTGTGTGTGTGTATATATATATGTATATATATATATATATATATATATATATATATATATATGTATATAATTTGTTATATTTGTTTTATATATATATATATATATATATATATATATATATATATATATATATAGAGAGAGAGAGAGAGAGATAAACCAGCTGGGGGTGGGACTTTTTGTGCTTTTGTGGTGTTCCAAACAGTATTGTTTTACATTTTTAGAGGTGAGACGCAGTCTGTGCTGGTTAAGTAACTGTTTAACAGACGAGATGTCTGATTGATGGAAATCTGCAATGAATGTAGTAGAGTATCTACAGATGGCCATACAGAATGATTAATCAGGTGAGGTCAGGCAGAAGTTTACTAATGTATAAGAAGGATAGGAATGGGGATGGTATTGATCCTTGTGGGTCACCTTTCTTGGGGGAGGGCTGTGTTGGAGGAAGGTGGGTGTTGCATTGGAGGAAGTACAGCCTAGTTGTGTATTTAAGGATCTGCATGATAAAAACACACACAAGCATTGTGTTTCTTGTGGGCTGTTACCTACATTTAGTAGGTCTGCAGCATCAGAGGCTTTAATCAGGTCAATGAAGACTGCACTTGTGAAGTTTCCTCTAGCCGTATGTTAAGGGAGATTAGGTTTTAATGTACAGATGGCAGTCATTGCACTACTCTCTGTTGAAAAAACTGTGTTGGTGGG